>NW_024097278.1:2357500-2437500 GCF_016545835.1 Crotalus tigris
TTCTAAATAAATCAACCCCTTTCCTGATGATATTGTATTCCGTATTATGTAGGTCTTTAATTTCTCTATTATTTTATTACCTGATTTAATTGCTCTAGGTTCCTGGTATTGTCTGAATTGGTTAAATGGGTCACATTGACTTTAATGACTTATAAATGCCATCATTCTATAAGTAAAATAGCACACCTCAACATTTACGATAGTGGCGAATATATATATATATATATTAACCACAAGATGGCAAACTTTAGTTAGACTTTAAAATTCCAATTTAGTCTTCAGCCTTTCCTGTTTCTTTTCTTAGAGCATTTTTTTTTTTTTTAAAAAAAAAAAAAACAGGGCTGGGTAAGTTTATATTTCAAAAAATGGTTACTTGACAAAAAAAAGTAGCAGGGACTTTTTTTTCTTCATTCCGTATGAAAACAAAATGTAAGAAGTAAACATATGTGATGATCCTGCTAGCGGACTATAGATAGATGAGAAGCAAGGGAAAAAAAAAAAAGATTTAGTTTTAGTATTCTCCTCCTTAAACATTTGAAAATACAGGAATTGATCAGGAAGCTCTGATTATACCTCATTTTGAAGAAATCAGGAATCATCATATTTAATATCTGTGCAAAAGAATACAAATTTCCTTCATCTGTTCCATGAAGGGGATTCCGAAGTAAGTCCTCATATTTTCATCAATCAGTAACTTTTCTTTTGTTAGTAAATACTGTTAATAAATTGTCATTCATTTTCTCCAACCTGGCTGTCCCTCCCGTTTCTCAACATAAAGTGTTTACAGAAGCACAATGTGTATGCACTCTCACACATGCATTTAATATAAATAAATAAGCTGAGGATTAATGTCGCTTGCCACTGAGCTGACACAATGCCTCAGTTGGTTTAATTTAAAGATGCCCACACAGGGTGTCCTAAAATGCATTTCAACTAATCACCAGCTCCTTTCAGGAATGTTTGGGATACAATGGCATTCTCAGAGTTTGGCTTTGACAAGGAATGTGATGCAACACAGAGATCCCGAGGAACTTTTTGTCCGAAGGACCTTCTCCTGCAAAAAGTCATAAAAGACTCAGCTCGGGAAGAAGAAGGAGCAGAAGCAACAAACCAATAGGACAGGGGTCTTTAAACTCGGCCCTTTTATGACTCATGGACTTCAACTCCCAGAATTCCTCAGCCAGCGTGCCCTTCAAACTTGGCCCTTTTATGACTTATGGACTTCAACTCCCAGAATTCCTCAGCCAACATGCCTGGCTGAGGAATTCTGGGAGTTGAAGTCCATGTGTCATAAAAGGGCCAAGTTTGAAGGCCCTTGCAATAGGAAAAGATTGATCTGGGCATCCCAAGAGGAGAATAAATAATGAATAATAAATAGTCTGGTGCCTTGTTAACCAACCCCATTCCAAGACCTAACTCTGGCACTAAGAGCTCAATTCCATTTGAGATTTAGGTTGCTCTCTTTAATGATATATTTGATATAGCAATAAAGCCTAGGGCTCATCCTAGTCTTTTTTCCCATCCTTTCCTGACTGACTTTTGGTCTCTAAAAGCCTGGAGACTAAAACATATGAAGAATGGTTGCAGGAATTGGGTAAGGCCAGTCTAGAGAAAAGAAAGACAAGGGGGGACATGAAAGCAATATTCCAGCATTTGAGGTGGATCAACTTATTTTTCAAAGCACCTGAAGGCAGGACAAGAAACAATGGATGGCAACTATTCAAGGAGAGAAGCAACCTGGAATTAAAGAGAAATTTCCTAATAGTGAGAACAATTAGTTAGTGGGACACCCTGCCTCCAGAAGTTGTGGGTGCTCCATCACTGGAGACTTTTAAGAAGAGACTGGATGCCAGCCATTGGTCTGAAATAGGGTCTTCTGCCTGAGCAGGGGGTTGGACTAAAAGATCTCCAAGGTCCCTTCCAGCTCTATTTGATTGATTGATTGATTGATTGATTGATTGATTGATTGATTAGTACTGGCAGTTTTTAAGAAGAGACTGGAAGTCTGAAATGGTATAAGGTCTCCTGCTTCAACAGGGGGTTGGACTAGAAGACCTCCAAGTTCCCTTCCAGCTCTATTTTGACTGACTGATACCTTAACAGGCAAAATGGTTGAGGAGGAAGTGATTCCTTCACATTCCCTACAGATAAACTCTGAAAGGTGAGCTATCCTATTGGCACCTTGATTCACCTGAACTGGCAATTCCCTCCAGATGCCCCCAAAGTGGAGATATTCCATAATAAACACTAATCTGTAAAAACAAACAAAAAGTAAGATAAATTCAACCTGGCCAAGTAGCTATCAACAGTCTATTAAGTGTCATCATGTAGCTCTATGCTAAAGATCTTTATCTTGAATTTCCTTGCACTGAGTGGCTCAAGGGGAGTTTTAGCCATAAAACAAGCTGGCTTTAGGCCAGGCCGTTCAAGTGCCAGCTGGGGTATTGTGCTGCAGGGTCTGGCTGACAGGTGATCCTCCCACAGGGCTCTCTGTGCACCAGGTTCGTTGACTTGAAGATCTGTGGAGGAAATTAGCAGATGTAACTATCAACCACCATAGTAGTTCTGTTCTGAGCAATGATCCTTCATGAAAGCACATCCAGGCAAGTTAAATACACGCATCATGGTGATCCAACATGGCTAGTTGTATTGACCTATTGGGCATCGGTTTCCTGGCCTTACCTGCCAAGAAGGGCTGACAGGTTCTTGTGAGGCAGTGGTTCTCAACGTTTGTGTGACGGCGACCCCCGTCACACAAACGTGCCGCGCATGCGCGGGGCTGCCCCCATGTGCGGCGGCGCCCCCATGCACGGTGTGCATGCGCGGCGGCGCCCCATGTGCGACGTGCATGCGCGGCGGCGCCCCCACGTGCGGCGTGCATGCGCGGCGGCGCCCCATGCGCAGCACGCATGCGCGGCGCTGCCCCCTGAGGGGGAAAAATGGCGGATCACCTTGTTTGGTGACCCCCGAGAAATGGTCGATCGACCCCAAATGGGGTCGCGACCCATAGGTTGAGAACCGCTGTTGTGAGGTGAAGGAGACCGTCAACCAAAATGAAAATTAGGAAAGGGAAAACAATAACTTGCAATATATTTAGTACTTATCAAGGCTGTCTTCTTGTGTGAAATAGATGGAAACATTTCAGATTGAAATGTGATAAAAGTGTCTTTTAGTCATCTGTGCAAAAGGATTCTTCAAATACTTGTTTAACGTTTACTCACTGCTGCTGTCAAGCTGTTTCATCCTTGATGGAAAGATAAAAATATCTAATTAATGCTGCTAGTATCCCCTTTGTTTTAAATCTTTCAGTGTATTTCTAACTCAAGCAAGTTTTGAGGTGGGTAGTATCTCTGAGGGCCTGACAGATAATTTCAGAGTACTAAGTAATCAAGAACATCAAAGTAGTGACATAAATTAGCAAACCTAGTGTACAAGATGACTACATTATAATTTTATCAGACTTGAACCTGTTATGTTTCAATCTATTTTACACATAAAGACAGCACTGATAAGTACTAAATATATTAACATTATTGTTTTCTTTTGCTGTTGACTCAGGTTGGCTAATTGATTTCAACGCACTCATGCAAGCTTCAATGTTGGTTGAAAATATGTGAAATAACTTTTATTTTCATGCTGTTATCAGTCACCCTATTTGAATTCTGAGTGTGTTTAAATAGCAAAACAAGTAAAGTATAACTGTTTGCATCTTTTCTTCCTGATATGTGTTATGAACTGAATAGGCGCAATTCCATTTGACTGCTGGTACAGATTATTCGAACCCACTTTTTACATTCCTGATATTTTTTGTTCCTCTTCTCTGTGTTCTGCATTATTCTGTTCTCTGTGACAAACATAGCAAGTGAGAGAAAATGAAACAAATCCAAGTTAATTAGATTTTTTTCCCCTTGTTTCTGTCCATGGGAATTAATAGCATGCCAATTGCAATATGCTGAAAGATACATTTCAAATTAAATGCAAGACACGTTTGTATGTAATTAAAATCATTATCATTGAATGTGTGTGTCCCTTGTCTCTTTATTTTTTTATTTATTTTTTTTGCTTTTAAGACTTTGGGTGGACTAAGAAACTAAAGCCTCTTTGGAACTCTTCCAGGCCATCCTGAATACTTGCTTGCTGTCCTCATCTTAAGTGGTATTTAGAGACCAGACACAGCTACTTGAAGAACAGGAGCCAGATCATAACAAGAACCCTGGTGGCACAGTGGTTAGAATGCACCTTTGCAGGCTGACTCTGTTCACTGTCAACAGTTCAATCCTGACCAGCTCAGGGTTGACTCAGCCTTGATTCAGATTGTTGGGGGCAAAATGCTGATCCTGTATAAACGGCTTAGAGTGGGCTGTAAAGCACTGTAAAGGGGTATATAAGTCTAAATGTGATTGCTATTTACAAGTGGCAGACCATCAGTAAGGAGAGAGAAGCAATGGACCTCTTAGGTTGAGATAATGAGCAACAGAGAATAGGACGGTATGAAATTTTGAGAGGGTGATAGGACTCAAAGGAGATTTGATCAGATCACCCCTTTGGATCAAGCAATTCCAGATATACAATGAAACTGGATGTCTTCATGATGGCTTTAACTCTTTGATGATATGTGTGTGTGTGTGTGTGTGTGTGTGTGTGTGTGTCAATTCTACCTTGTTCTTTTGGTTTTGATTACTTTCTAGATCTCCATAAAGCTGAGGAAGGACCCTGAATGGTTTTATAGATTGCCTGACGTTAACCAGGCAATCCTGTAGTTAGCCATCCTGTTCCTTCACTCTTGTTTAAAACCTACGTATCAAAGCAACAGTGCCAGTGATTGTGTTCCTGCTCTGCTGTGTGTTTCTGTGATCATTTTTGCTGATCATTTTCAGACAACCCCCCTCCCCTCCTTCCCATAAGCCTTGTCAACAAGCTAGAAAGACAATTTCTTTCCTGGGGCTTGCTCTGCTGTCTTTTCCTGCTTTAAAAGAAAAGACCGCAAGCCAAATATTTCTCCTAGCTATGAAAAATATGACATTATCCAGGTGAAACTTTTTTCAGAATGAATATCCCCCTACTGGCTTTATCATTTTATCTTAGGCCAAAGAATGAAGCAGCTGCAAGCTTTTTTTGATGCTTTCCCATTTTAGGCTAAACTTTCCTCTTTCCCCACACAAATCTCAACCTTTGACTCAAGTGTGGTCAACAGTTGGCTTGGCTCAGCACTGAAATAAGCTTCAATCATCCGTTGGGTTGCTCAATGAATAAAAAAGAGACACTTTGTTAATTGTGTCTCACAGAGCGACACACAATGTCATACGTCAGTCTCTTCCTTTTAGATCAACTCATCTCACAGAGTTGTAATGGGCAAGATAGGAAATGAGAGCCTTAGGTATGTATGACACCTTGAGCTGAGGAAAAATAAAGACAGGAGAAAAATCATGCTAAAATAAATGGACATACAAATGGGATATAATACCGAATAACAGAATAAAAGAGTTGGAAGGGCTCTTAGAAGTCTTCTAGCCAGCTCTTGCTTAAGCAAGAAACCCTATACCAGTGGGTCTTCAAACTTGGTAACTTTAAGACTTATGGACTTCAACTCCCAGAATTCCTCAGCCAGCCAACCAGGACTAGCTGAGGAATTCTGGGATTTGTAGTCCATAAGTCTTAAAGTTGCCAAGTTTGAAGACCCCTGCCCTCTACCATTTCAGACAAATGGCTGTCCAATCTCTTCTTTAAAAACTTCCAGTGATGGAGCACCACAACTTCTGAAGGCAAGTCGTTCCACTGATGAATTGTTCTCAAATTTCTCCTTAGTTCTAGGTTGCTTCTCTCTGTGATTAGTTTCCATCTGTTACTTCTTGTTCTGCCTTCAGGTGCTTTGGAAAGTAGGTCAATAAAATGCCTCTATAGTGTAGGGAAGAAAGGAGAGGAGAGAGAAAAGAGTAAAGGAGGGGAGAAGGAAGTAGGAAGGTTGAGGAGAAGAGGAGAAGTGGGGAGAAAGGGGAGGAGAGTGATGAAGGAAAGAGAAGAGGAGAGGAAGAAGAGGGAAGTAGGGAAGAGAAGAAATGGAGAAAGAAGGTAGAGAAGAAGGAGTGTGGGTACAGTGAAAGGGGAAATGGGCAAGCAACACCAAAAGTCATGTGTATGTATTTATTTCATTTTATTAAAAGTATCTTATATATGAATGTTAAAAGAATGTATGTTAACATCTGATAAATATCATGGTATATGTATGGGGAAGAGTTTGGAAAAATAAAAAAATTTTTTAAAAAATGCCTCTATAGTCTAATATTTCTGCTCTCAACTTCCATCTGTGAAGAAGTCCAAGCCTTTCAATATTCAGGTCAATTTTTTTTTCTTTGTTTTATTTTATCAACTAGAATTCTGGTGACCAAATGTCCACTCAAGAGGACAATCCATCCGAGGGGATTAGCTTCAGTCTCTAGCACTTTCAGATCAAGATGGGGAAACCCTGAACCTTGGAGAAGTTTAAGATTTTGCAGTGGTAGCTCTAACTCCATATAAATCAGCTTCATAAGATCCTAGACTGGTGCATCCTGAAACCTGCTGGAGCTACAATGGGTGAGCAAGATGAATGCTATACATAATAATGAGCAAAAGTGGAGTAATAGCAAGGAGTATCAGGAAGGTAAACTGTCCCTAAGCGGAGGGGAATTTCAAAGCTCCAAACAAGCTGGATGTGGCTTGTGGCTTGGATATTTTCTTTGTTGCTTCACTGCAATAGAACATGCCTTGCCACCCAAACCATTAAACACGTCTCCCGCAATGTACAAAGAATTGCCTTTTGTTTTATCAGCCATTGTTCTGTTTCACATTTGTGTCCACAGATTCAATATATTTCTCCTAGCTATGTAGAAAGGAGGCAGTGGCCAGAGAGTCTGGAAAAGAGGGTTCTCATGCTAAACTTGTTAAAGAGGGGGAACCATTAATTCCATATTGCTTAACAGAGGGCTGCTTTAGGGGACCGTGGTTTTCCAGCATTGCAAGTTTCCACACAAAATCACATGATTTGAACCTAACAATAAAAAAATAAGAGCAACGAATTCCTGAAAAATACAGCAGTTTATTGACCTGTGGATGACTCCAACGAGAAATATTAACTGCCTTGCAGAAAGCTCTGAGATGTTTTCCAGGCATTGGGAAATTTGTGAGATTTGACAGTCTTGGTTTCAATTGTGCGGTATTTGTTAAATTGCATAACCTGAGCACGAAACAATGGCATCGCTGTTCTAATATTGTTCAGATTTAACAATATTTCTTCCCTTTCTTCTCTCTTTCTGTAGAAATCGCTGAAATAGTCCGTGGTCAACCAAAAAATGGTAGAACTATATTAGCTGAGTATAGCAACTGCATCAGGGCATTTGAAGCAAGAATTATTTAGAGATGAGTCAGCTAAGCCGTGTCATTGTTGTTTTTGCTACTACGAGAAGTGAGCCAACATCTCCACAACTATTCTGACAATTACATTGGCAGTAGAGACACATAAACTTTAAACACTTAGCAGACTAGAGCAAAAATAAGGCCAAGGAAAATTAAAAGAAACCAAATTCAAGGAGTTTGTGTCATCTGTGCTGTTTTATTGCTGCTTGGTTTTTTTTTTTTCCCCCTTCAAATCCACCAGTTCAGAGAAGTGGTGGAGGTTTGCCATGAATACATGCTGCAAAACAGGTCCTTTGGTTTTTAAGTACTCTATAAGTGTTGGTGATCTTCACAAGGATAACATATGAGAACCAGGGTGGCGCGGTGGCTAGAATGCAGAATTGCAGGCTGACTCTGCCAACTGCCAGCAGTTCGATCCTGACTGGCTCAAGGTTGACTCAGCCTTCCATCCTTCCAAGGTTGATAAAATGAGGATCCAGATTGTTTGGGGGTGACATGCTGACTCTGTAAACTGCTTAGAGGGCGCTGTAAAGCACTCTGAAGTGGTATATAAGTTTAAGTTCTATTCTATTCTATTCTATTCTGTTCTGTTCTGTTCTGTTCTGCTCTGTTCTGTTCTGTTCTGTTCTATTCTATTCTAGCCCTGGAAGCACAGTGGTTAGAGTGCAGTATTGCAGGCTAATTCTGCCAATTGCCAGCAGTTCAATCCTGACCGGCTCACGGTTGACTCAGCCTTCCATCCTTCTGAGGTCGGTAAAATGAGGACCCAGATTGTTGGGGACAACATGCAGACTCTGCAAACTGATTAGAGAGGGCTGTAAAGCACTGTGAAGTGGTATTTAAGTCTAAGTGCTTCTGCTAGTGCTATACGAGAGATGATACAGTATCTGCAACTATCAGTGCATAAATCTCCAGTTTTATTCCTTCATTTTTTTTTTAACTCAGGTTTTCAGGTCATAGTTTAACAATGAAGTAAGAGATATAAAGCTTCCCATTCAATCCCCTTGCATGCTACTGTTTCTTTTTGGTTAGTGATTTTTTTCTGGTGCGTATGTCTCTGTGTGTGTCTCTCTCTGTGTGTGCGTCTCTCTCTCTATGTGTGTGTCTCTGTGTGTTTGTGAAGATGCTGAGGAAGATGATAAAGATTCGTACTCCTGGGTAGCAACTATATCCTCGGTGTGGTTATCTGCTGATGCCTTCACAAATCATTCATGCAGAAGTTATGTGATATATTTATTTGATCGTTGTGGAGTCAAGATTATCCCATATTGTTCCATGCTGGACAAATAGGCTAATTTTCTTTCATAAAGAAAATAACGAAAGAATGGAACACCACTCACAAAAGGATAATGGAAGAAAGTCGAAAGAAAATGTTGTTGACTTTACAGTCCTCCTTCAACATCAGTTTATAGAAAGTTGTCAAAAATGGTTGGATTTTAACCTCTAGTAAACCTTGTGATGGAATTCTTTGGTGTTTGTTTCTTTCAAAGGCCATGGACAAAATCCATGGAATCATCCCAGAGTTTTGGAAACAGATCAAGCATATTACATAGCACAGGTTGTAACTTTCTCATTTTCAAGGTCACTGGTTTCCGAGGACCTTAATCAAAAATTATTGTTCCTATGCCCAGAAAAATATTTTCATTCCCACTTCTGTGTGAACCTGGAGGAAGCATCCTAGCTATGATTTTTTATTCTTCTTTTTCTTCTTTTCTTTTTTTTAAGATAAATTTTGGCTAGGGAACTATTAGCCTCCCCTGAGAGAGTCCCGTTGCCAAGAATAAGAAGCCAAGTTTGCAGTTGTGTGTAAACTCCAGTGAAAGAAATATGAGAAGCTGTGCCCACTCATCAAAGGCCATCAATTTTACTTCTTAACAGTGTCAGGTTTAGAATACCACTCACATGGATGACTAGACATCTCTAATCCCTGGCATAACCAGCAAAGCCTTTTCATCAAAGATCACCCCTCCCAAACGTGCTAATTCCAGTTCAGATGAAGGAGTACCTGCACTGTGTTTCTTTGATATTAATTTTGATATAAAACAATTCCAAACGTTTGCATGGAAATGATATCCTTGAAAAAACAATAAAGATTCTTTAAGAACTGAGCTGATGGGAACCATAATGGTTTAATTTGCTGTAATCACCTCTTCTAGCCAAACCTTCCATAAAATGATGTTTGTTTTTCAAAGTAAAAAGCAAAGCGAAGGAGAGCAGAACGGGGCAGATTGGCCAAAGGTAGGATAGCAAGACAAATAAGATAAAATGGTTGTGGAATAGTTGTGGTACTGTTGTGGAATCTAGATTGAAGCCACTGAATTGGAGATGTTACACAAGGCTTTTTTTTTTCTTTTAAGAATAAAATGGCTCCAACTTTTCTTACGGTATCAAAATAAGAAATAATAATAACAACAACAAAAATGATACTACTACTACTAATAATAATAAAGTTGGAAGGGATCTTGGAGGTCATCTAGTCCAATCCCCTACTCAGGCAGGAAATCCTGTACCATTTCAGACAAAGGGTTTTTCCAGTCTCTTCTTAAACACTTCCAGTGATGGAGCATTCATCGTTTCTGGAGGCAGGTTGTTCCACTGGTTAATTGTTCTAACTGTCAGGAAGTTTCTCCTTAGTTCTAGGTTGCTTCTCTCCTTGATTAGTTTCCACCCATTGCTTCTTGTCCTGCCTTCAGGTGCTTTGGAGAATAGCTTGACTTCTTCTTCTTTGTGGCAGCCCCTGAGATATTGGAACACTGCTATCATGCTACTCCCTTCTGCTTTTCTTCTATTCTTGAGTAGAAGAAGAGACACAGGAAGTAAAATTTTGCATGGGAAGTAAAAATTAAAAAGCAGTTGGAGATGACGTGCCAACTTCTTGCAGGACCATTCTTGGTTTATTTCAGCAGCAGGCTGAGCAACTTATCCATTATCCCTCTCTTCTTTGTTTTTATGACATAGTTGACCAGGGAATCACTTGCAGGCAGTCCTGAGCAAAATATTGTTGCTTAAGAAAGATCTTTACTCATTCTTGTCCAAGTTAGGTGTGTTGTGCAAATAGTCTTGTAGTCTTTCCACCAAGAGCCGCTGTTCAGACCAGCAATATACCATCCCTTTCTTCTGATTCTAGTCCTTGCAAATCTTAATGTGATCTCAGAAGATTCTGTAATCAGTAATCAGATCATTCAGACTTTTCAAATGATCCATACCTAAAAAATTAAGTTTAGAGAGGATATAAAGTGGAAATGGCTTAACAGCCATAATCCAAATCTTCTTCAACATATACAGAGAACAGCAACATATACAAAGAGCAGCAAGTAATCCATCAGTTCAAACATCTAGGGGGTAATCCAAATTAACCAAGAAGCAGGCTGGGTTTAGTGTCTTTCTTTTACTCAAAAGACTCAAAAGAATACTGGAGTTAATTAGCACTATGGAGAGCAGGATCCAATCTGGATCAGTCACCTGGGACCAGAGAAAGTTTTCCAAGCTTTTTGAATCACGCTATAATTCTAGTGTGAGAGAAATTCCCTGAGGGTGGACTCCAGTCCAAAAGCTTGGAAGACTAAACCTAGTGTGGTAAGGCCACACTTGGAATCCTGCATCCAGTTTTGGTCACCACGATGGAAAAAAGATGTTGAGACTCTAGAAAGAGTACAGAAAAGAGCAACAAAGATGATTAGGAGACTGGAGGCTAAAGCATATAAGGAATGGCTGCTGGAATTGAGTATGTCTAGTTTAATGAAGAGAAGGACGAGGGGGGACATGATAGCAGTGTTCCAGTATCTCAGGGGCTGCCCCAAAGAAGAGGGAGTCAAGCTATTCTCCAAAGTGCCTGAAGGCAGGACAAGAAGCAACTGGTGGAAACTAATCAAGGAGAGAAGCAACCTAGAATTAAGGAGAAACTTCCTGACAGTTAGAACAATTAACCATTGTTCTAACCAGAAATGGTGAATGCTCCAACACTGGAAGTTTTTAAGAAGAGACTGGACAACCATGTGTCCGAAATGTTATAGGGTTTCCTGCCTGAGCAGGGGTTGGACTAGATGACCTCCAAGATCTCTTCCAAATTATTATTATTATTATTATTATTATTATTATTATTATTAACAACCTCTGGTCCCAGTAACCAACCCATATTGGATCCTGCAACATTATTCTGGGACATGTAGATTGGCCTTCACTATAGACAGCATCTTCTATTTTGGATGGGGCATGTCTTTGTCTTGGCATACAAGTGGAACAAAAAACTCTTCTGACTTTTATGATTTTTGGACACCAAACAGCCAAGTAGTATCATCAATTTTTTTTAATACATTGGATTGGATTAAAAATAATAAGTTCATGGATTTCACTGAAAAGCCAAAAGTAACTTGAAAACTCAGTGGTGGGATTCAGCCGGTTCGCACCACTTTGTCGGAACTGATAGCTAATTTTTTTGTTGCCCGGGCCCAGAATGGACTTCCAGAAGTGGCATCCATACAGAGAACTGGTTGTTCACATACTTGAATCCCACCAGTGCTGAAAACCCATGTGTCATGTGCCTAATGCTACTGTGGTTTCCATATTGATAGATTCGTGAAGAATCTGGGGTCTCTTATGTTTGTTTGGACATCGGTACATGATGAAGTAGAACTTGTGCAATTGGGAAGGAAGTGTATACACCATATGGTGACTTTTGTTGTTGGATCTACTGCAACGTCAGAATAACTTTTTTATAAACAGCGCACTGAGAGTCCCAATTGTGCTGTCAGAAGAGATTGCATTTCAGGAGAAAGATTCTGGCTTCTGTTAACACAAATCAGGGAAGAATTTGGCTGAGTACAATACATATAAGAAGTTGCTGTTACCCCAAGGACCACAAAGGTTGAAAGCCAAAATACAAATGGCTTGGAACAGAGAGAAGAAGTCATTAGCTCCGTAGAAGATTGCTAAGGTTGGAATGAAAAATATGCTTTATTTATTGAGGGAAGCAGAATAGAAGTGCTGATTGCATAATTCTGCTGTCTACTCTAGGCCTATCGCGCAATATCTCATGGTCACTATGTTGCCTGACTAAAATGCTGGCTTTCTCTGAATTCGTGCAACATGAATGTATGAATAATTATTTCCACTAATATAAACAGGATAACCTAATCCTGGGAAACTGTAGCTATGAATCCCGTTGCAAAACCCTAATCTTATGGGAGTTCATTATTTTAACATTTTAATGGTAAGATTTCAAATCTTTCCATTTTATTTATGGTCTGATATAGTCGGACTAGGAAAACAATGTCATGTAGGCCGATCCTACTTTATTCTAAAGCAATTGTAACAGAGTCTTGCAAGTCTGAATTTGCGTCTCCTTCCCTCAGTGTATCTCCATGTGAACCAGGGAACAGCCTGTGTGAGATGTTCACTCATACAACGTTCTTGTGCTGGACTCAGATCTCTTTGAACTACCCAACATCTTAGGAGCAGTCCTTCCTCCTCTCCCTCAAGGTCATTTCCTCCACAGATATCCCTTGGAAACACACTGCAAATCAAAACATAAAGGTAAAGATAAAAATTTCCCCTGTCTAGTGGGGTGTGGTGCTCCATTTCTCCATTTCTTGGCTGAGGGGCAACATGACTATATACAGAGGCACATGGAACACTGTTCCCTTCCTACCAAAGTGGTACCTATTTATCTACTTGCATTTGCAAGCTGTTAGGTGGGCAGGAGCTGGAGCAAGTAACAGGAGCTCACCCCATCATGTAGTGCTCAGGTCTTGAACCCGGGCTGACAAGCTCAGTGTTATGGTTCTGGCTAATGAAACACTTCAAAGAACTTCCAGGCATTTATTTTCCTAAAAGTCATTTATTGTTACAAAATGTCGGCACAGGCATAACGGAGGCTTTTTATGCTAAGATCTAAGTTCTCTTCCTCTGAGCAGTTAAATTATTAGTATGTTCCCTCCCTAAATTAGCTGTCATATATCACATTATCCAATTAGTGTGAAGGTCAAAGGTTTCCTTCCTCTTTCTCTCCCAGGCTTTACTCCCACACCCTCTTCTGCTCTGTATTAACCCCAGAAATACCAGACAGTTCTGCATATTGTCAAAGCAAGAATATACAGTATTTGCAGCGTTGACACTCAGTGTCTTTGACCGCTGAGCCATTGTTCTTCTTTTAAATCAAAATATAAATTTAATAAATGAGTTTGGCACATACTGCGTTAATCAAGCCAGCTCTGTATGAGCTATGTTGGGTTAAAGATGGTTTGAAGTAATTGATCCTATGATTGAGACTGCGGTCTTGGCATTTTTGACCTCTCTCCATCCGTAGATGCTCCTGGTGGCCATTGAACCAGATGATCAAATTAGGAGTTGAATCTAAGTGGATCAGATTGGCCCTTTCTCTTACCACAGTTTGGGGCAACAATGTTTGACCTAGTTGGTTTCATTGATTGATAAGTTAGCAGGACAGTCAATTGTGTTTTGTTTCTGAAACACTTTTTCCTATCTCGGGTCCATCAAAGAAGACATAAAAGACATCTTTTTTTTTAAAAAAAAATGATTATAAGATAAATTGGATGCATACATTTCAGCCAGAAAATCCTGCTTCTGTGATAAAATCAGAACTTTTCTACATTCTCCTATTATTTGTAGAGAAAAATGGGGAGGTTTTTTTAAATAATAAATAATACTGTGTTAGAGAAATGAGCAGGACACTTCTCTGAAAATTGGAAGCGTGCCCAACTAAATAATTTTGAAAATATTATCTTGCAAACTATATCTTAAGATCCATAAATACTGTATGTGTGGGTTGCATATATATATTAAAATTTATTATAAACAGCATTCTCTCTGATAAGGGGTTCTGTGTAACAATCCTAAACCTTAGAGTATCTCAGTTCAATCAACTCATTTGTATCATGTTTTTGAGAATCCATCATTTTTCCTTAAAATACTTGGCGGAAGTGGTGGTGGAATAGTTAAACCAGGGGTCTTCAAACTTGACCGTTTTATGACTTGTGGACTTCAACTCCCAGAATTCATAAAAGGGCCACGTTTGAAGACCCCTGCTTTAAACTTTGCAACATACAATATCAAGGAGGTGTGATTCAGTTTTTAGCTAATACAGATTTGTGCTTTTTAAATGGGTACAAGTAGTACTGGGTAGAAATTTATTCTCTGTTTTCCTGAAACGTGTCTTCCTCTAGACCACAGGCTCCTGTTTTTCTACTTTTTCTCAGAGTGCTTAAGATTCTTTTCTAAGCCACGGCTGTGTTGCAACTTGCAAGGTAGAAGGTGATGCTGGTGCTGTTAACCATATATCTTATCGAGGGCACTTTTGATTAAAGTGAGAAAGCAGGAAAAAATTATGGCTTAAAAAAAAAGAAAATCCAACTCACAAAACTGAAAAAAAATTCTTAGATGAGAAGCAAAATGTTTTCAAAGGACAAAACCCAAAAAAGTTCTATTGCCTTTTGGGGAAAAAAGCATTTTTGGGACAAAGATGACCTGGATGGTTGGGAATCTCCATAGACATTGAGACATTAGGCAGCCCTAATGCATTCATACCTGTTTACTTTTCATAAACAAAATGCTGAGAATGCCTAATCCATGGAGGTTCAGTGAATGGGCTAAAAGATAAAATAGGACATGGGTGATGATTTTGTCATGCAGATATTGTGACTTATGTCCTTATGTTAAAAAATCCTCCCTTTTTACGACCCTGTAATCCCTTAATTCGGGATAAAATCAGAGCACCTGGATGGAGCTGAGCATTTGCTGACTTGATGCCCTTCCTGATGCCTATATGGAGTTCACAGCAGACATTAGGAAGGGCTTTCAGCCAGTAAATGCTCAACTCCATCCAGTCGCCCCAACTCTTCCTTGAATTAAGGGATTACAGGGTGGTAAAAAGACATAAGTCTTATGACTTTGGGTTAAATGTATGTAATTTTAACATTTGCACAATGATGTCATCACATAGGCTTCACCATGCTGATGTCATCATGGTTGTTATCAATGACCTCACCAATGTAGGACATATATAGCAAGGGAACCTGTTTCCCTTTCAATGAGATAATGAAAAGTGTCCCTCAGATATAATATTTTGGAGCACAGGGCCAAACTACATATTATACTACCAAAGCATAAAACAATGCTCTCAGTTCAAGGTTCACACCCTGATTTTAGATTAGGTGTTTTGGAGAAAGTAGCATGGACCCTGTATAAAAAGGATGCAAAAATTGACTGAGCATTGAAAATAGCAAAAATAGCAAAGTCGTGTGTTTGTATGATATTTTTTTCAATGGGATTGCTCCCCAGGACATCATCAAATTATGCATTCATCTGGATGGACTGAAATTCATAAATTACAGCTGTAGGGCATCTGTTTTCTCTAAAACATGCATGGATTCCCTCTCTAAAACCCAATGAAATCAGAGAACACTTCTGTAGACAGTGCTGGTTTTGGAGGGAATCCATTGTAAAAATCGTGAGGCTTGGTAAGTATCACATGTTCTTGTGCCAGGGTGTCATGTACCCATTTAGAGACTGTTTCCTATGCAATCCATGGAGAGTTTAAATTGATGGTAGTTTGTTGTTGTTGGGCTGAAACAAAAGCCATTTAACAGTTGTGGAACCTGTAATTTGGCTTAAGTGTTTGCATACAGAAAGTATATTAAACCATGGCCAAAAAGTTGAGTTACAGCAGAGGCAAACTGCCATGTGCGCATGCGTGTGTGCAGCCAAGAATGAAGTCAGAAATTGAACTTGCACATAGAGTTGAACTCACACTAGTTAAAATGAGATATTTTTAACAGAAGATAAGCTATCACGAAAGGAATGGGGATCATAAAATCATCAAGAGGAAGGCTTTCAGACCATCAGGTCCAACCATCTGCTCAGAATAGGAACCCAAATTAAAGCATCCCTCATATACAGCTGAGAGCCAGTTTGGTTAAAGCATCAGGCTTGCCTCCAGACATTGTGGGTGCTCCATCATTGCAGTTTTTTAAGAAGAGACTGGACAGCCACTTGTCTGAAATGGTATAAGGTTTTCTGCTCATGCAGGGGCTGATCTAGAATACTGAGTAGGCGTGGATGGAGTGGGTGTGGTCTACTGGGTGGACATGGTCAGCTCTACATCGTTCGCGTCAAGGGTGCCTGTGGGGGCCTGGGCAGGAGTGGGACAGATCTGAGGGTCTCTGGCAGAAGGGGGCGGAACCGGGGCAAGCACCAAGGCATGGTCCATTTCTTCATTCCTCACAAAGGGTGACACCTCTCCAGCATGCACCCAGAGGCCGGGGGCGACGCAGCAGGAGCTGGTTCCTCGCTCTTTGCAGACGGCCTTGTGGAGCTAAGACTGAATGCGTTTCAGCATAGATGGCCACCACAAAATTGTACATTGGCTCCCGGCCGGCCTGGGCCAGGGCCAAGGCAACAGGGGCTGTTCCCTCACTGTTTCCAGGATGGCTTCATGGACCACATGAAACCACATCGTGGGCCGCATCCAGCCCCTGGGCCTTGTGTTTGACATGTCTGCTCTAACCTCTCTGCAGGGGGAAGTCAGCATGTTTTTTTTGTAATTGTTTTTAATGACCCTGTAATCCTTCTTTATTGGAGTAAAGTTGGGGGTGACTGAATGGACTGAGCGTTTACTGACTGGATGCCCTTCCTAATACCTGTACAGAGTTTGCAGCAGATATATTTTTTTTCTTTGCACCCTAGGAGAGAGAGAAACATCTGCCACTATCTAGGACTGAACTCTCAACCTTCTGAGTGGGAGGCGAGCATTTTCACCTCTGGGCCACCGTACCACTTGCAAATATTCTTCTGATAGGATTTATAAAAAAAATAAATAAGATTTTGGATCCGAGGCATTTCATTTCTAACATTAAAGCATTGCTATATTGTTTTCCCCAAAACCAACACAGATGTAGTGGAATTTTAAAAATTCAAGATGGCAGCTGTAACCGTACACAAAATGAAGGCAGGGCTTCCATTAGAACAGTGTTTCTCAACCTTGACAATTTTAAGCAATTCCCAGAATTCCACTGCCAGCAATGCTGGATGTGGAATTCTGGGAGTTGAAGTCCACATGCCTTAAAATTGTCAAGGTTGAGAAACACTGCATTAGAAGGTCACAATGACTGTATTTTTGGATGCTTCTGAATCCTTGTCTATAAGCCTTGCCTCTTAAGCACTGCCTTACATTCATCTTGCAATATGAATAGGCTGTCCACTAACAAATCTAAAAGCTTTATGCAGCAAGATCCACCCAGGGAATCCATTTTAAGTTATTTCTGTGGAAAAAATATTAGCCTGAAGCAGCTTGATAACAACATCCAATGGCAAGCTAGCAAGGTTAATCTAAAAAATGCAGGGCCTGAAGTGGGAGAATCCAAAAGGTCTTCTGATTGATTCCCTTCTTCCACTGTCAAGGATCTCATTGTTAATGTTATCAGGACATGTGTTACCAATTTTAGGCATTACAAATCAAAGGACAATGTACAAGTCTCCTGTATCAGCCAGACTCCATCCTTCTTTTCATGTCATTGAGTATGACTAAATATTTCTCCTGGCTTCCCTCTCTTTTCTAATACTTTAATAGCAGACATCAGGAGTTGGTGAAGTATGGAGCCGTTGCCTGGACGGATATACATGGGAGACATGGATTCAGTCTACAATATATGACAAGAGGTGAAGAAGTTCCTTCTATCTTCAAGGTAAACACATCTGGGAAGAGTTTCTTAATCCAAGTTTGCTTTGTACAACTTTATTCACTAGGTTACAGAGGTGAATATGAACTCTATCAATCACAGGTCTGTAATAACTTGGGATCTCATCAGCTTTCATCCTTACCTGTAATTTTTATGTATGGTTTATGGTGGGGCATAAGGTCCTTCAGGACTTTGACAGAAACTCCTAAAATTTATCTTGAGTTTAATGTCTATGGAGGTTCTCCATCATCCAGGTCATGCTTGTCCCAAAGGTGCTTTTTCCAAAAGGCAACTGGACTTTCTTGTTTCCCCCTAGACCTCTACAAGGAAGGAAGGAAGGAAGGAAGGAAGGAAGGAAGGAAGGAAGGAAGGAAGGGGAGGGGGAGAGAGAGAGAGAAGAGAGGAGAGAGGAAAGAAGAGAGGAGAGAGGAGAGAGAGAAAGGAGACAGGAGAAGGAGAGAGAGAGAGAGAGAGAGAGAGAGAGAAGAAGAAGAAGGGAGGGAGGGAGGGAGGGAGGGAGGGAGGGAGGGAGGGAGGGAGGGAAAGAGTGGGGGGAGGGAGGGAGAAGGTGATTGACATCCTTTGTATTCCCCCTAGAATCTAATACTTGGATGTTTTCTGTCTTTGACCATGAGGTCTCCATTAGGTTATAATAGATAATCGTTATTCTTAGACCTGCTGTTCTCCCTGTTTTTCCCTTCCTCTGTCTCAATGGCTCAATTATTCATTTTGCAGAATGAAAGTACCTGTACTAGTTCCAGATGGGCTGGTACAAATAGCATTGTTTTCCACATATGAGCATATACCCGTCATACTACTCTGACTTGGGGTGAGCCACATTATGCAAAGCAAGAAAATTAAAATTAAGAAAAAATAAGAACCTCCCCCCACCAAAAAAAAAAATCAAAGGCATACGTTAAGAAAAGCCAAAGAAGTATATCCGTCCACCAAGTTGTACATTATATTTTTCTTTTCAAACTTCATAATACTCTGCTTTAAAAGATCTCATCAGTTCCTTTTAGTTCATTTGCTCTTCCTTTATATATTGATTTTGCAATCAGAGACTTTCTTTCTTTCTTTCTTTCTTTCTTTCTTTCTTTCTTTCTTTCTTTCTTTCTTTCTTTCTTTCTTTCTTTCTTTCTTTTCTTCCTTCCTTCCTTCCTTCCTTCCTTCCTCACTCACCCTTCTTTCTTTCTTTCTTTCTTTCTTTCTTTCTTTCTTTCTTTCTTTCTTTCTTTCTTTCTCCCTCCCGCCCTCTCTCCCTTCTTTCTTTCTTTCTTTCTTTCTTTCTTTCTTTCTTTCTTTCTTTCTTTCTTTCTTTCTTTCTTTCTTTCTTTCTTTCTTTCTTTCTTTCTGTCTATATAACTACCTTCACATCCAACATTTATATTTATCATTCACTTTTATACATCTACTTAGCACTCATACATTCTTCACCTAGGCCTTCTTGACAAGGCTTTTAAGTATCCATTCAATGTGCTTTATGATTTTATTGACATACTGTACTAAACTTAAACTTATTTCCAAATAACTAAGGGGCAGAAAGACACTCAAATACACAGCCATTTTAACTTTTTTTTTAAAAAAATCCAAATTGATTCTTTGTGACCGACTGTGCACACGTCTTAAAATGTATCCATTGCTTTTCCCACTTTTGGTAAATATTCCCACAACAGAAACCTACTAATTCTATTTTATTTATTTATTTTTTGTCATGCACACACAAACAGACACACTAACTTGCAATCAATCATTCCTCATTTTCTTCAGCTGATGTGGACTGTGAGACATTCATTGTTGGATCTATAGTCTTCGTTGCATGAAGATGTACTTGAACATTGACTGCAAAGCATTTAGGTCCTGAATCCACAAGATGACATCAAGAGTCTTCAGTGTGTGATAAATAAAACCTCAAGATGGTGACCATGATGTACATTAAAAAAAAAAACAGGCAAAGCTTTGATCTCCTTGTTTGTTGAATACTTTGCCCTAAAGGACCACTCATCTCCTTGACTGGACTGATGTAATGGCCAATGTATTAAAGTAGCCAACCATTAAAATAGTTGCAATTGGTAGCAAATGCTCCAGTCTTTCCTAAAGAATTTGCAGGGACGTTTACCAGAAAAACAAACATTAGTACAAAAACAATTGACCGAAATAAGTTTATATCTACCTGTAGTAGGGGCGATCCTTGACTTACGACCACAATTGAGCCCAAAATTTCCATGGCTAAGCAAGACATTTAGGTGAGTTTTACCCCATTTTATGACCTTTCTTGCCACAGTTGTTAAGTGAATCGCTACAGATGTTAAGTTAGTAATATGGCTGTTAAGCGAATCTGGCTTTTCCCTCATTAACTTTGCTTGCCAGAAGGTCACAAAAGAGGATTAAGTGACCCTGGGGACATGGCGACCATCATAAATATGAGTCGGTTGCCAAGTGGCCGAATTTTGATCACGTGACCACAACGACGCTGCAAAGGTCATAAGTGTGAAAAACCGTCATAGCTCACTGTTTTAGTGCTGTTTTATCTTTGAATGGTCATTAAATGAACTGTTGCAACTGCAGGGATTGGATTGCTATCCTATGGCAACAGAAATCAGAGTTGACGGCCCACCTACGCGGGTCTGAATTAAACATTAAAAGGTACATGAACAAAACACAAAAAGGGTTTTGAAAAATTGTTCTGGTGCCATGTCACTTGCAGAAAAAGAAGGGCATTTTCCCTAAGTCCTGTTGAACAGGGGTATCCATAAGTTTGTTCTATTACCAGCAATATTTTTTAAGGTGGCTTCAGTATATCTTCAATATATCTTGGGAGCCAGTCCTTATATTGCCTGATTGTGGGGGTTGGGAATAAAATATCCAAGCTGAGTCTTCACTCTTATACACCAAAACTGTCTTCTTTATGAAATTATTCCTTGAGATCGGGGTTTAATCAGTCCTTCGTGAAGGCAAGACTTAACAATCCATTGGGGGGGGGGGTACCAGAAACACAGTGAATTTGTGCAGTCACTGATACCACTTTTTACACAATCGGCCAGTTGTGGTGTGTCATTCCTCAGCTGGAGGCTGTCCAGGCAGTGACAGATTTCTTTGCCAGGACTCCAATGAAGGCTGTTTAAAAGGAGGGGGGTGGTTTGTTTAAGGTGTCTTCAATAAAGCCATCCAGTTGCAAATGTTCTCTAGCCTTTGTATACATGTCAGAAACACCTCATTACTCTGGAAGCCGTGACAGATCTCAGTTGATTGAATTGTTAAATCTGCAAGGATCAGAGATTGGGTTCCCTCCCCCCTCTGAAACAGCCCATATTCACTGGGGGCTGCTGCTCTGTAATCTGAATTTCACTCAGTTGCACTTGGTCCAGTGCTATTAGTCTTCCCTTGTTCTCTGCTTCTTTGAAGTTTAAACCATCCCTGATGCTAATTCATTGTTCAGTGGGAAATGGGCAGAGGGTCTGAAACTGCCTTCCAAGATTTCTTTCCATTTTTCAAAGCTACAAAGGCATAACGTACTTCAGTAGCAGATGTGGCAATGGCCAGTATGTTTTTTAGTTTCTCAGGTCTGTGCTATATGGCCAGTGGTGGGATTCAAATAGGTGAACAACTGGTTCTCTGTGTGGATGCTGCCTCCAGAAGTCCATTCTGGGTCTGGGCAACAAAACATTAGCTACCGGTTCTGCCGAAATGGTGCGAACCGGCTGAATCCTACCACTGTATATGGCTCTTCTGTCTTCCTTGGGGGGGGGGAGCTTAAATGACTGAATCAGGTCCATTTTTTCTCCTGCTATTGTGTTTCTACCACCTCTTTTCCT
Source organism: Crotalus tigris (assembly GCF_016545835.1). Classification (NCBI taxonomy): domain Eukaryota; kingdom Metazoa; phylum Chordata; class Lepidosauria; order Squamata; family Viperidae; genus Crotalus; species Crotalus tigris. The sequence goes on from NW_024097278.1 coordinate 2,379,399, forward strand.
CCTCTAATGAATGCTGTTACTTATCAACTTTCTTTGGAGATAGTAAAGTGTTTCTCAACCTTAATAATTTTAAGCCATGTGGCCTTCAACTCCCAGAATTCCACAGCCAGCATTGCTGGCTGTGGAATTCTGGGAGTTGAAGTCCACATGCCTTATAATTGTCAAGGTTGAGAAACACTGAGATAGTTGGACATGGTGATTTACCTCAGACTAGTTCATGATATTACAAGTAGAATGGCCTTCTGGTCCTCAGTCCTTATCAAGAGTTGTCTCCCAAATTCATGCATTGCTGATGCTTTTTCTTCTATAAAGACCCCAACAGGGGTGATTTGAAAACCTCTGGGGAAGTCTTTTGTTCTAATAATCACCAGAGGCAGATAGGAGGAGTAAAAGTAAGACAGTTCTTTGAAACTCACAGTTGGTTTGGGAGCTGCCTAATGTCTGTCAAATCAACACAAGAGGCGAGAAAGATTTGTGCACTACGGCTGGTGAATTATGCTCTTTTTTCTTTCCTCTGTAGCTCTGTTTGACTGTAGGATGTGAGACGGCTTTTATCAGACCCAGGGCATGTGCCCAGCCTCCCAACTGGTATCATCCCACCCTCCATTTAGGCTGCATTAACAAATCTCTCCCCTGAGTCATTTTGTGGGAAGTCTTTCTGCTTCTCCACAAGTGCTTAGTCTTTGGAATTACTCTCTCTCTCATCTTAAGCGTAGTTCCTGAGGAGATTCCTCAGCTCAGCACAATACCGCTCGTCTCAAATGTCATCTCACCTCATCGGTGTATTATCAGAAGCAGTTACATGATCTGATCACAAATTGAAATAAGCTATCTGTGCTGTTAGTAAACAGTTTTTTCCAGAATCAGGTCTGGGTCTATCTCTAGGCCCAATCAACATAGCACACTTATTACTATTACTAAGAGCCGGGGTGGCGCGGTGGTTAGAAGGCAGCTTTGCAAGCTGGCTGACTGCCCTCTGCCAAGAGTTTGATCCTGACTGGCTCAAGGTTAACTTAGCCTTCCATCCTTCCCATGTCAGTAAAATGGGGTCCCAGATTGCTGGAGGGCAGTAGGATGACACTGTAAATCACTTAGAGAGGGGTATAAAGCACTGTGAAGTGGTATACAAGTCTAAGTGCTATTGCTATTGTTCTTCCTTTCCCCCTCCCTCCCTCCTTTCCCTCCCTCCTTCCCTCCCTCCCTCCTTCCTTCCTTCCTTCCTTCCTTCCTTCCTTCCTTCCTTCCTTCCTTCCTTCCTTCCTTCCTTCTTTCCTTCCTTCCATTCATCCATCCATCCATCCATCCATCTATCCATGGCACGCAGAGGTTAGAATGCAGCTTTGCAGGCTGGCTCACTGTTCAGGAGACTTTGATCCTGACCGGTTCAAGGTTGACTCAGCCTTCCATCCTTCCCAGGTCGGTACAATGTCAACCCAGATTGTTGGGGGCAATTGGCTGACTCTGTAAACTGCTTAGAGAGGGCTGTAAAGCACTGTGAAGCGGTATATAAGTCTAAGTGCAATTGATAGTGCTAAGTCAGTGGTTCTCAACCTTTTTAATGCTACGACCCCCAACCGGTTGTAAGTCGAGGACTACTCAACTGGTGCAGCACCGTTTGCAGAATGGGACTTTTGGCGGGCTCAGCAGGGCAGAGACAGCCTGGACAATTCCTATTGGCTTTTGAAAGCCAATAGAATTAGACTCTATTCAAGAGAGTCTATTCTATTGGCTTTCCAAAACCAATAGAATAAAAGGGAATAGCACAGCTAAAGAAAAGGGGGAAAAAATGGCGGACTGCGTTGTTTGGCGACCCCCGTGAAATGGTCGTTCGACCCCAAATGGGGTCCTGACCCACAGGTTGAGAACCACTGTGCTAAGTGCTATTACTGGCAGAGCTTCTACAAGCCTACTACTCTTCTTTTGATTTGGGGTCCAACAAGATATCCTGCAGCAATGCAGAAGATAGTTCTGGCAAGAACGTGTCAAGAGAATACCCCTGGTACCACTCTTAAGACTTCTGAAGTTCTCTCCTTTTGATAACTAAATTATGGTCATCTTCATTGCTCAAATGCAGCTGTCAGACCTTGTCATGAGGACTAGAGTGGATCTATATTGCCAGGGCCAAGTGAAGGAATTTGACCGTAACCATTCAAAATAATCCTAAGCAAGATACTGTCCTCTCTGCCTCTGTTGACAAGGTGGGGATGAGAACACCAAGACTATGGTTGAGCAAATACATAATTCATCAAATTCCTTGATATTTGTCCAACACAAATACACATGCATATCCTCAGCTTCATTATGACCAGGGAAGGGAACTATTTCAGCAGAGGGAATTGCCAGCATCCACTGAGGAAGGGGGAGATCATATTTTTAGTTGAGAGGTTTAGGAGAGTCTTAGGATTTTTGAAATAGTTCTGAATGAAAGGGCATCATCTCTGGGAAGGCAAGAGATTTCGTAACCTGTTTTTTGTCCCCCCAAAAGACTTTGCTCAGCATGCCCAAGGTCTGCTTCAGAAAAAAAAATAAACAAACAGATACATAAAGCAAATGGAAGGAGCAGAGCTTTGAAAGGCTGGTGGAAGGGAGTCCTCCTTCGTGGGAACCATCGTGGTCTGAAAGGCAACCATGGTAGACAGGACAGCCAAACCTTCAGCTAAGCGAAAGCAAATGAAAATATCGTACGCCAAAAAAATCTTGGTGGGATCTTCTGTGCAAAACGCACTTTTGCCTCCCAGAAGCACACACCCATACGATGAAGTCATAAATGCAATCTTAATAGACTAATCCAATTGGGCGCCCCTTTAATCTGTCACATCTGGAGGACTGGCAGTGTTTAAGCCAATCCACACCTCCCAGTGAAATCTAATCATAGGCTTGGACTCATTCCAGAAAATTAGCTATGGCAATGAGATTGGTTTCCCGGCTGCAGTGTTTCTCAACCTTGACAATTTTAAGGCATGTGGACTTCAACTCCCAGAATTCCACAGCCAGCAATGCTGGCTGTGGAATTCTGAGAGTTGAAGTCCACATGCCTTAAAATTGTCAAGGTTGAGAAACACTGGGTTAGCTAATCTATTTCACAGGTACCAACAGATTTGAGCCATGGCTAATTTTAGCTGGATTCAGCCTATTCCAGGGGTCCTCAACCTTGGCAACTTTAAGACTTTAAGACCCCTAGATTCTGCAGAACAGAGCAGAACAGACCCAAAGAGAAAGAGAGAGACTTGCACACAGACCTCAATATACATACAAGCACTGTTCGGTTTATTTCAAATTCATTTTATTTCAGTCCAGGATAATTTCAGTTTAAGTTAATGCTTAAAACTATAACATGATGAATTCCCCCAATCTATATATATAGTTGATAACCAACTAAAACATTACATACACATATGATTACATGTGCATGTATTATATGCACATGCCTAGCTTTTTTTTAAAAAACTAAGTCACTACATGACTATCATATTCTAATCTATTTTCAGTCGGTCATTGGTGCAATGATGTTCCCTAGTTGGGTAATGAAACATCTGCAAAAAAACTCACCATGCTGCAGGTGTGGTCGCCATAGCGCTGTTGGGAAGCCTGGGTGATCTGCGGCGGGCTGTGGAGGCATGAGTGGTCCTGTGGGCATGGGGGGAGCAGGGGATGGGGGGCAGAGCGGGGGCAGGGCAGGAGGGTGGAGTGGGGGCAGAGTCAGTTTTGGGACACTTGGTCTCTAAAAGGTTCGCTATCACTGCCTTAGGTTGATTGAATCAACTGTGAAAGTTGATTCCACTCTGAAAGTCAAGTCTCTCTTGTACTCATAACTGGTCAATATGGAAGGTAAACAAGAATTTATTTTTTTTTAAAAAAAGAAAACATAACAGCTTTCCACCTACGTATGTGAGTCAAAATATTTTGAACATCCTTTGAGGTGCACAGCTCCTCCCCTGGGGCAGGGAGGGAGGGAGGAGAATCATTTTAGGAGATATAAGCTATTTTTCTTTGGAACATCTTAATTGTGGTAAATTAAACAGGGCTGACTGTCAGATGCTAAAATGCAGTACCTTTCAGGTGTTTCATTTTATATTTTAGTAATACAGTAATTAGGTGGGGAAAGCCTCTCCTAAGTTATCATATTTTTGACACAGTCTGAATATAAAAGCTGAGACTTTCCTTTGATGATGTGTTTCTCATGGTTTTTAAATGAATTAAGGAAATAAAGTGCTATGCCCCAACACAGAGCTTGAAATTCATTGCTGTGTTTCCACAAGCGATTTCAGAAATTTCTCCTGAGGGCCACATACAAGACAAGACAATCACAGCATTGATCTAATCCCACTTAAAGGCCTCAAACCACCATGTGAGATAGATAGATAAATAGATGATAGATGATAGCTAGCTAGCTAGCTAGCTAGCTAGCTAGATAGATAGATAGACAGACAGACAGACAGAGAATAATGATAGATGATGGTGAAGATAGATAGATAAATAGATGATGGATAGATAGATATAGATAGATAGAGAATAATGATAGATGATAGTGAAGATAGATGATAGATAGAGAATAGGTGTTAAATGATGGTGATGATGGATAGAAAGAAAGAAAGAAAGAAAGAAAGAAAGAAAGAAAGAAAAAGAAATAAATAAATAAATAAATAAATAAATAAATAAATAAATAAAGAAAGAAAGAAAGAATCTTCTTTTTTATGTTGTCCTCTGAACAATATCTTCCTGCTAAACTGTTTTTAAATGGATGGGTGCTCCAGGGCAATTGACACAACATTAAACTACATAGGCTTTAACTCTTTTGTATGTTTTGTGGGTTTTGTAAGCTGCCCAGAGGCTCTCCTGGAGTGGGTGGCCATATTGAATTGAATGGTTTAAATTAAAAGAAAACAGGGCTTTGATAAGGATTGCTGTGTTTAGGAAAGACTCCATCCCTTTGCCAAATCTTTTGAACCTTTGTTCAGTAGGACACACAACAAAGGGTGGACATGGCTTTGCCCCAGAGATGCAAATGATATTACTTTTAGAGAGTTCACCGGGATTAAAACAATTTCCAGGGTCAGAATGCATTGAAATAATGTTGTGTTCAAAAACACACAGCTCTAAATTTGTATGTACATATGCAGAAAAAGAGAAAACCCTTTATCATATTCCCTTCCCTACCATAACTGTGGTTTCATTCCTTGAAAATGTAGAATAAGTTCCATCTTTCTTTTGCCTATTGTTGCTGACAACCGATATTTGTGGTTTTAGTTGTGTGGATTTGGATTTATCTCTCTGGGGGAGGGAAACTCTGACCTTTGTTTTAAGGAGGGAATGAAAAGCCAGTGGATGTGGTTTAAGAGATATATTTGAATATATTTACTTTTCTTTTGATGCCAGTATTTTCTCTTCATTTCTTGTAAACCCTCAAGTTCTGAAATCTAGAAAGCCATGACTTTGTTTGTTAGTAAAACAAAAAAAAAGACCTAATTGAGGCTTACCTTGTAGAGATTAAGAACCAGATATCTCTGATGGTTTTTGAAGGCTTCTCATTCAAGTTCTATTCAGGCCCAACTTTATTCCACTTCCAACTCCAGGTCAAGTTTTTATCCAACATGTATGACACTTTGCAGAAATTCAGAAATGAGAACTAGATTCTACAGTTTTCTGGAAGAGACACTCAATTGCCTTGCATATGTATGTACAGTATGTATGTATGTATTCAATGATTTAAAATTGTATTATATGTTTTATGTATTTTATGTACCATATGAAGCATAAAACATAACAAAAATGAAATCACTTGAGTTTATTATATTAAATTTATTTCAGAATATTGTTGATAGACTTGCTGTGAATTGACAATTAAGGGATTTGTTGACTGTAATATTTTTTTCAATTCCAAATTTAATAACTATACAAATTACAGAAACTATACAAATTAGACTAAAATATAGAAAAAAAATGGCTTGAGTTCAATTTGGTTTCTAAATCCCTGAAAAGTATCCTTTGCATTGTGTGTGTGATTACATGGACAAAATTCTATAATTTTCTTGGCAGTAATATGGAATTCGGAACCCATTAACATCTTCTAGGTGTTTTTTGACGGTGTAATCAACCAAAAGCCCAGCCCAACCCAATTTACAAGGCAAGACATGGTTGGATAAATATAAATCCACATTTATATATGCAACCCACAGATATCTTTGCTAAAAGTACAATAGGGGGAACAATGGTATCCATCATACATCCTTTAAATCTATTCCCACCACACTTTTAGCCCTCATGCAAAACAGAACTTCATTTATTGCAAACCAACTCAATGTACATTTTGTGTGGGGAGATGAATGGGGTGTCTTCATCATGCACAGGGATTTATAATACACAGAAGGGGAGCCATCTTTAATATGCTACTAACACTTCATTTAATGAAATAAATGTGAAGGCCCCTCTTCAAATAAAACATGTGGTTATCTCTGGAGAAAACAAAAACTCTACCTCTGTAGTGGGTACAGGCCTCAAATGTTACTTTTTTTTTATCTACACTGAAACTTTAAATACTTTTTGTTGAAAGCAGAACTTCTGAGGAATGTCAGGTCAAACTGAAAGAGATTTGTGATGATCATGATGATTTGTAAAGCTTCTCAAGGGAGTTTTGCAATTACAAAAACACACACTCACATACATACAGAGAGAGAACTAGGTCACCTGATGTTCTCCAGATTTCTTCAGCTACAACTCTATCATGATAAATGATAAATATTTGTGAGACTGTAATGTTTCTAAAAAAAATCTGGAAGGCACCAGATTACCCAATTTCTCCCCTCTTTCACATACTTGACCCCATTATTAGCTGTCGGGCCAGTTTGGAGCCAAAGCATGAGTAATCTTGAATCCAGTCTGATGGGATTCCAAATAATTTGTGTTTAGGGGGTGTTTAATAGCAAAATTGCCTCGTAATCCTAATATTCTAGCTTCACATATCCAAGCCCAATTTGATTAACTTTAATTCTCTCAAACAATTGAAATGAATAAAGGACTATTTAAAACAAATAAGACTCTAATAAAGAACTTCTGGTTTAGAAATGGCAGCAAACATTCCACTACATGCTCTCTTGCAGTAATTTTGGGAATTTTGAACGCTGAACAGCGTTCATCTCAAAATCTGTGCTTTATATATAAAATATTTCTAACAATTCTGCTAGAGTTGAACCAAGCCTGATCCTCCTCATCCAGACTGCAAGAACCTCCAAGAATTGAGATGAGACCTTGACCGCATTGTTTGGTTGACCTTGCTTCGAATCCTGGAAGTTCAAAGTTAGGGTCAGGTTGAGGAACACAACTGCACACCATATTTTGTCCCTTCAGAGAGGGAGATAGAATATTTATTCCCCACCAGTTACATCATTTTAGTAGCTGGATGGAGCTCCTCTCTGGAGGCAATCTTTCCAAGTCTCTTAGTTCTTCATATTTGCTTCATTGCTAAGCAATTCTAAGGCTACATCTGCCTCATCTGAAGCTTATGAGAGACTTCTCTTCCACCTTATAAAAATACAGATAAATTATAGGAAACTTTCTGTATCATTGCCTACTTTGTGATTACCATCAGAGACAACACCAGGACACATAACAACTCCTAGTTGAAGACAGATGTCTGGAGTATCAGGAGGGAAACTAGCAAGAGTTTTGAGAGCATAGAAGATCAAAACTAGCACGCTTTGAAATTATACAATTGCTTTATTTTTTATTTTGGATTGTTATTTTTTTTAAGTGAGCAAAGTTGTGTTCCGGCACTGGGGAAATTATTTTTCTTGTTGTTTCCTCCTATCAGAAGAAGAATGTCCATGCCTGGCTATCTTCCCAACCCAATTGTTAATCGACCCTCTGAACTCTAAAAGGGGCCGTGCTTAATAAATAACTGCTATCTGTCAGATCTGACAGCACATGTGAGCATTATCATGATTGCATTTTAATGGGCTGGGTGAGTTAGCAGCAGATGTTCTCAGATTAGAGTTCAGTTTTCTTACAGCTCTTTTAAATCCCCAATTCTCCAATGAGTCACTGGCATGCAGAGCCGTTTTCTATTCCATCCTGCTTGAGGTTAACAAGAACCTCCACTGTACATACCAGTTCAGGATCTTTCAATCTGTTTGAGTGACTGTGAGGATTCAAGTGATAATCTTTGGTGTGGACCCAAGCAAAGGAATTGTCTAAGCCACTGTTCTTAACCTGGATGCAACTGGGATTCAGTGGTGGAGAAGAGTAAGAGAAGACTGAGAGGAGAGAGGAGAGAGGGAGAGGGAGAAAAGAGGAGAGGAGAGGAGAAGAGAGGAGAAGAGCAGGAATGGTTAAAGTCTTTGACTAAGATAAAGGATGATCCTAACTCAGACATGTCAAACACAAGGCTCGGGGGCTGGATGCGGCCTGTGAAGTGGTTTCATGTGGCCCGCAAAGCCATCCTGGAAACAGTGAGGGAACGGCCCCTGCTGCCTTGGCCCTGGCCCAGGCCAGCCGGGAGCCAATGTACAATTTTGTGATGGCCATCTATGCTGAAACACATTCAGTCTTAGCTCCATAAGCCCCTCCCCCCACATGGCCTGAGAGGAACAGTGAGGCTCCTCCAGTGGACCATGCCTTGGCACTTGCTCCGGTCCCATCCCTTTCTGCCAGAGACTCTCAGATCTGTCCCACTCCTGCCCAGGCCCCGGCAGGCACCCTTGAAGCGAACGATATAGAGCTGGCCACACCCATCCAGTAGGCCACACCCACTCTATCCACACCCACCCACTAGGTCGCACCACCCTGGCGACATCCACCCGACCCCCTGAGGGCAACTGCAATGCTAATGCGGCCCTCAATGAAATTGAGTTTGACACCCGTGCCCTAACTGAAGTCCCCACCTGCTTATTTGTACAATTATTAAATTCATTTGCCAGCTACCTCACCCTGCGGCTACTCTAAGCATCTCATAATGATAAAAAGGAAGAAATGAAAAGAGGGTAAACAAAACAGAAGCAAAATAATGGCACAGTGAAGTAAACAGTGAAAAAGAAAACAATGAAAACACATCAATATGATAACAAAAGTAACCCCCCAAAATTCCAATGATAGTGATTCTTGAGCACCTGATGACTTTCCTCGAGATAAACACATAGACAGAGTCCCTTTCCGTAATTTCTTCCAAAATTTCATTGGGTTGGAAAGAAGAGATATGAAAACTTGAACCAGGTGTCCAGTTCTTTTACTGTCATTTGGAGATGGGACTTTTGTATGTCTGCCAGGAACAAAACTTCCTTGATGAAACCACGTATCACTCTGGAAGTGGCTTGATTAGGAATTCCTTGTTGAAGGCTAAATCAACAAGGAATTTTACACATGCTTGATGATATTTGATTAGAAGTATCCTTCTGCTAATTAAGTCTGTATCCTATTTGAAGAAAAATCAGACTATAAATATGCAAAAACCTTTTTAAAAGTCTGCCTCTTTTCTCTCCGTTGAAATCATGCGGGCAACTAATTCAGTCAAACACAGAGTTTCCCAAATGTGTCTGTCATAATTAGAATTTGACAAGCCATGCAGTGGCTGCGGTCAACCAATCCTATTGCAATAACTCACCGTTGATATTAAAAAGTTTGGCCTTGATGGAGAGATGGAATTTTGTTATCAACAAGGAGATAAACACTGCAGAAATCAAGATGATGAGGGAAGGTTATGAAAATATATCCCTGTAATTCAGATGGAATATAAAAAAGGGAGGATGGGAAGTACACTTAGGCTTGCAAGAGTCTGTTGTTATAGCCAATCCTGATTAAAAAAATAGTTTTAGGCCTGTGTGACATCTGTTTCTTGATCTGGTCTACCTCGGAAGGCTGATATTCACCTGCAGCTCATTATGGCAAATGTCCCAACCATGTAATGAATCAGGGAAAGAAAATAGGTTGGATCCAGTTCAAGGAATTCATCCGTTTGGGTCATTGTGTGTAGATATAGCAAATTAATTCACAAAAGGTTTCTTGGATTAGAACAAGTAGCACAAACACTCCGCCAGGAAGGCATATGGATCCTCCACAACTCTGGGGCTAAGCAAAGGGGAAACTTTAAACTTGCTCTCTTTGCACGAAGAAAGAATTAAAAATCAATCAACGGCTGAGAGAGTCAGGAGTCAAATCAGAGCTGCAGACATTTGTATTCTGGCAAACACCTTCCTGCCTAGTCAAAAGAGCATATCTAAACATATAAAACATATAAAAAGTGATATGTTTCCATTGATGCTTTACAGATGAGGTGTTTCAAGAATTTGATCCTAGCTCACATCCAGTTCATCCAGTCCTGCATTCTATTTCTACAACTGACTAGCCAGAGAACTCTGGAAATTCAGAAAGAAGATACAGTATGACAGGCAACACTACTAATATGTGTTATGTACATTTCCATCTGGTGCTCAGATGTCAACTACTGACAAACGTAGATCTACCATAAACTGCAGCACACATGCCAGGTGTACCAAGGATGTTATAAATATTTATCAATGCACTGTACCTTTGTTGTTTTAGATTTTACATATTTTAGCCAATAACTGGGGCAAAATTAAACAGAAGAAAAGGGACATGTACTTTAGAGCAGGGCTTTTGAACCAGTGGTATGGGTACCACCTGTGGTACATTGGCACCTGGCAGGTGGTACGCGACCATCCTAGAAATGTGGTAGCAGGGGAGGGGAATGAGCTGAACCAGTGGCAGCACCGCACAAGCCTGAGCGAGAGATGGCTGGAGCTGCAGGGCTGTCAGGGCTCAGTGGAAGCGCCAGGATCAGCGCTTCTTCGGGGCCGTCAGGGCTCAGCGGAAGCACCAGGATAAACGCCAGGCTCCAGCTGGAGCTCAGCACTGATCCTAGTGCTTCTGCTGAGCCCAGAAGAAGCGCAGATCAGCTGGAATATTACAGCATCTCCAGGGTCTTGTGATTTACATTCAGATGCTTGGCAACTGATTCATATTTATGATGGTCACAGTGTCCCAGGGTCATGTGAAGTGACCAAAACCTGCTGCAACCACCCAGCAGATGGGGGGGGGGGAAATAAAAACCAAACATCCCGCACCCCACCCCCGCTGCCAATCCTCAACAGAAATGCTCACAATAATGAAAACCTCAAACAGGAGGAAGAGCGCCGGTGGGTGGGCAGGCAGGTGTCTTGCTTGGCTGTGCCTTGGGGGGGGGGCACTTTTTCAGTGCCATTGTAACTTCAGACAGTCACTAAGTGAACTGTTGTAAGTCAAGGACTACCTGTACTTTATCACTTTTTTCCTTTTTTTTTTTTTTTTTTTTGGTCTTCAAGTTTTTGACACTTTGCTAGGCGACTGGTGGTACTTGGATATTGCCATATCCTAAAAGTGGTACAATGGGTGAAAAGGTTGAAAAGCCCTGCTTTCGAGTTACATGCTCCCAAAAAGTCAGCTTCTTCTCCAAGCTGCCCAGCTGAACACTGAATTCCTTGATCATATTTTACAAAGCTGGTCAGAGAGTCTGTTTTCTCTTAGGTGACATTTTAGTTTCCAAGAGAAGCAGCTTCCCTTGGAAGGCAGGATGGAGTATCAGGTCCTGCATGCCCAATAAGACCCCCTCTTGAATAGGAAACCCTCTTGCCCACCCCCTTGAAAAAGGGTGCGTTGTGTTAAGCACCAAACATTTACTTGCAAAGTATTATATGTGGAATGTTATAAAATAAACAAGTGATCCGTCAATAAAGAATTAAAAAGTTGTGCTGGAGAAGAAACCTGGAAAGTGTGCGTGCGTGTGCAAGATTGTATCAAGCCATGAAATGTTCCAAACCAGGTCATAAAAGAATAAAAAAATCTTGAAAACATCATTCTGATAAATTCTTGTACTCTCTGTGGGCATGGAACGGTGGTGGAAAAGACCATCTTGATCCCATCCCAGACTTTAATGACCAAATATGATCACATCTGCAGGGTTGAGGTAATCCAGCACTTTCTTGTAAAAGAGAGCTGGAGGAAAGACTAAGTCCCGTCTTGAACTCTATCAGGTATCATCTCAGATGCTACAATTGATCTTAGCCCAAAGGCTGAGAAGTGATAACGTTCATCTCAGTGTGCTCCAAGGGTCAAACGGCTACTAAATAAGTAACGTTCATCTCAGTGTGCTCCAAGGGTCAAATGCTGCTAAAATAAGTAAAGCTTTTAAAATCAACCTGTGATCTTTTGACTTGTTGGATTGTGGTCACTTGCTCTGATGCTGCATAAATAATTTCTACTTCTATAGAAGACAACACGGAACAGTCAGGTGCGAAAAACCAAGGCCATACATGAAGTTCCAATAAAACTGATTTATTATTACTCATGTCTGTGCACAGGAATTTACTCAGCTAATGGTTAGCACTATTTTGGCACTAGGTAAGGGTTAATAGAATTCAAGAAGGGTTGGTAGTCTATTTGTGACTACGTAGCAACTCTGTGTTGATTCCTCTTTTGACTCCACCCCTAGATTCTGCCACTCTTTCTCCTACAAGAACATAACTATTACAGCTTCTCTACCACATTTTTTAAGGGATCCAATGCCTCTACAAGAAATTTCAAGAAAAATAGTCAATGCTTCTTTTAGTCTGTTGTTCTAATCATGTTCATGCTGCATTCAGGGAAATTTATATCGTTGGCAGAAAACAATTCTTAATGAGGGAACCACTGCATGCATTGTTCAAACACCATCTTAATTAAGTAAAACTCTCCCAGATTTTACAAGTCAGTGACTTGTAAAATGTTTAACACAAGTGACGATTTAACTGTAGGGAGCAGGTTTTGAACATGTTGAATTGCTATGAAGTTACAGAGTGTCTTTCCATGCCAACTTCCCTTGCTTTGGATTATCTGAAAGTATCCAGGAAAGCAAAAAGAAACGAGTTCAACCCCTTAAAGCTTTTTTGCTTGCAGTCTGATATTCAGCCAACATTTAACACTTGCAATAATGTTGCTTTTGGCAACCCGCTCCTAGTGAGTTGGGTGTGTTCTGACTGTTCTGAAGAACGCCAAATGTTATCTCACTATTATCCTTGCTATTTAAACGTTTTTTTTAAAAAGTTGGGAGTATTCAGTTAGAAAAAGTTTGCCTTGACTTTTGACCATGACTTCTCCAACACAATAAAAAGCAACAGGATTTTTCTTCTCACCCATCCTCATTTCCATTGTTGTGTTGATAAGGCGAGATTTGGATCTATCCTCGGTTCATTTTGTTGACACAGAAGGTTATTTCCCATGGAATCTAGCAGAGGTGAAAGAGGACTTTTAATATAGTTCAGGGGTCTTCATACTTGGCCTTTTTATGACTTGTGGACTTCAACTCCAAGAATTCCTCAGCCAGGCACGTTGGCTGAGGAATTCTGGGAGTTGAAGTCCACAAGTCATAAAAGGGCCAAGTTTGAAGACCCCTGGTATAGTTCATCTTTCTAGACTGCAGATTTGGACTGTTCTCAACCCTGTGAATCTCTGTCCAATGGCATTGTATGCAGTGAAGTCTTTGGTTCACATTTCACTGAAAAGGAATTTTGGACAACCAGGATGGTACAAGGACTCCTGGCTTGGGCAGGGGGTTGGACTAGAAGACCTCTGAGGCCCCTTCCAGTTCTAAGATTCTATGAAGTTCATTCTTCCATCGAAAGCAATTATTCATTATGAAGATGTTGTATGCAGAGAATCAAAGTTCTTGGCACTTTTCTTCTGAAATGTATCTGTTAGAAAAAAATTAACAATGAGTTTCTTTTATGGTATCTCTCTAGATCAGTGATGGTGAACCTTTTAGAGACTGAGTACCCAAACTGCAACCCAAAACCCAGTTATGTATCATCAGGTAGTGGATGGGCATGGCCCATTGGGTGGATGCAGCACTTGTGCCATACATTCGCCACCACGGCTCTAGATCATGGGTGTCAAACTGGCAGCCCATGGGCCGGATGTGTCACGTGCAGGCCAGGCCCACCCCAGTTCCACAAAAGCAAAAAAAATGTTGCAATATGACATAATATATCATGTGGTCAGATCAAGTTTGATACCCGTGCTCTAGATCCTTCACCATGACAAATCTTGCAGGATGGAGAATGTCCTGAGTAACAGATTCCAAACATGTGCGGAAATTAATAATATTTTGAAAGAGGCTTCCTTATTTTTCCAGTTTGGGACCTACAGAAATATGTCAGCTCTAAACCAGGAAACATTAAGATTCTGAACTTGCCAAGTTTTTAACTTTTCTTAGTACATATATGGTCTGAGATACTCATCTTCACAAATGTTATCAGTTTTAATCTTCTTTTCTTTTTGTCAGCAAATCCCTTTTTCAACTTGCCAAACAAACTATCTTCAGCATGCCATAAACATATCATTTCAATCCAGCTCCAAGTTAGTATGAAAGGTGAAAAAACAACTTTTTTTTTTCAAAGCTGCTTCCCTGTTTTTGCATTCTGGAAGAAAAGCAGGGTTTCATGGCACTAAAAGGAAAAAGATCAGATTTGGGGGGCATTGCTGCCATGGCTTGCTTTTCTAACTCAGAAGAAGTTTGCATTTTATCTCCCATCTTCTTAAAAAAAAAAACAGCATCCTGTGAGTTGTTTTTAACACAACTCATTTAACACAGTCAAGAGGCCTTAGCACAGGGGTATCAAACTCAATTTCATTGAGGGCCACATCAGCATTGCGGTTGCCCTCAGGGGGCTGGGTGGGTATGGCCAGGGTGAGTGCGGCCTACTGGGTGGGCGTAGATGGAGTGGGTGTGGCCTACTAGGTGGATGTGGCCAGCTCTACATTGTTCGCGTCAAGGATGCCTTTGAGGGCCTGAGCAGGAGTGGGGCAGATCTGAGGGTCTCTGGCAGAAGGGGGTGGGACCAGGGCAAGTGCCAAGGCATGGTCCACTGGAGGAGCCTCACTGTTCCTCTCAGGCCATGCGGGGGGGGGGGGGGGCTTATGGATCTAAGACTGAATACGTTTTAGCATAGATGGCCACCACAAAATTGTACATTGGCTCCCGGCTGGCCTGGGCTAGGGCCAAGGCAGAGGGGGCTGTTCCCTCACTGTTTCCAGGATGGTTTCGCGGGCCACATGAAACCACTTCGTGGGCCACATCCGGCCCCCGGGCCTTGTGTTCGACATGTCTTCCTTAGCAGATGGAAGAACCTGGTCAGCCTTGCCATTGCCAGACAATCTACATATTTAATCTATGGTGGTAAAAAAACACCAGGAGAATTCTGGTAGTGTCTTTCCCAGTTAACAAATTTACCAAAAGGTTTTATGAACTTGATCTCACTTGATCAGAGGCAAAGAATGGCTGGATGGATGTAGAACTTACGAAAGCTCTTATCTTTTAGTAGCATGGGTTGAAAAAATGCTAGGAGATTCTTTCTGACTTTTAGCTGGCAGAAATTAATATGGCTCTCCTTGATCTGTTTATAACTTTCTTAGATCCAAATTTAATTCCCTATGCTAGCTGGGGAATTCTGGGAGTTGAAGTTCTTACATCTCAAAGCTTCTAAGATTGAAAACTCTACTTTAGTGGTAAAGGGAATTGCTGCTGGTAGCCTCATATCCTTATGCAATTGTGTCGGAGTACTGATATTTATACTGCAACACTTCACATTTACTATTTCTATCGTTACTACTAGTACTGATTATAATTGTCTTCTAGTCACTTTTTCTTCTAGGAGTTAGATTCTATATAGTTGAGGTCTAATTTCTGCCTTTGTAAGAGGCAGCCAACTTGCCAGTTGCATGAAAATAAATATCCAAAAGGATACTGGAGTAGATTTAGATATAGACAATTAAGCCTCCATTTGTAACTGTTAGTTGAATTAAATGAAAAATCAGATTTTTCCAATATAATCTTTAAACATTACACTAAATTTCTTGAAAATATCTTTTAGGAATATGTAAAGGGTTATTGTGTATGATATAAATTATCCATTGCAGGCATTCATTTCTAAACTATTAATTTCCCCCCAGATATTCAATTTAATTGGGGCTCGTATATCCAAGTCTAATAATAATATATTTAAATTCAGTTTAATCATACATCTCTGGGAACTCTGAAGCTAAGATAAGTTATTGTCTCTGGACACCAATTCTACTAGCTGGAAAAAGCTGATCTAAATGATATAAGAGGCCCCAAAGAAACCCATTCAAATTTAGACTAATTTATATTATACTCAAAAGAGGCTCCAGCACCATCAATTAAGTTTATTATTTTCAGTGTGAAAGATTCAGATTTATTAATCAATAACAATATATCAACTATTCTATAGGAATTGCCTATCTACATCATTCTGTCTATTTGCATTTGCTGAAAATGAATCGAATAAAGAGATAGAGAGACAGATCTTGCCATTAAAGTGGTAGATACAATCTCCTTAGTTTTTGTTTACATTTTTGGAAAACAATTTATAGAAATATATTTCATTTTTAGAATGCCTGAAGTGAAGGGAGAAACGTTAGGTAGATGGAAAATAGATCGGTATCAATAATTTTTATCAAACCTTTTTCTGTGTCCAGTGAAATAATTTTAGCAGAATCAATCTTTGTGTTCAATGAAGCTACAAGACTTACTAAAAATTTAAATTAGTCAGTCCTTATCATAAATGCATATACATTTTGTTAACTGTATTTCTAAAATCTTGTTGTATTTTCAGGTGTTATATGCATCGTCTCTTTAATTAATGTGTCAAAATTTATCCGGTTGTTCTGCAGAGTCCTAAAATCTTAAAAGATGTACCAAAAGCAATTTATTTAATGTCTGTTTAGCACTTTGCCATTCCATAAAAATACCTTTCGTTATATACAGTAGACAACAGTTAAGTAGAAAAGCAAGACAATAACAGCTCCATCTTTCAATTTAGTTTTTTCTTCCTGTATTGTTTTCCCCCCATATTTTTTCATATACAGTACACTTTCCATGGTAAAGCCCCTTTTATTCTTAAATATTTGTAAAGCTTGATAGTAATTTGCATTTCAAAACTTGGTCATTTTGCCAGGAAACATCCAAACACTAAAAACTATATTGTTTTAGGGGAAATTTCCATTTGCAAAAAAAATTAAAACTGGCCATAGCACAGTTTTGTAAGTGTACTTACATAGCAAATTATTTTGGAGCAAAATAAAACAAAAATATTCTGTATTTTGGCCAAGACTGATTGAATTGATCATTACTCTAAAGTGGGTTGAAGCATCGTCTCATCATTTCCTAATGCAAACTGCCCTGTCAAAGCAAATCTAATTATTAAACAGAGTTATGTTTTAATCACCAAGCTTCTCAAACAGGGATCCTTTATTGATACTGTTGGAAATTATCCTGCAAACCGGGAATATTTTGGGTTGATTCCTAAAGCCTGTCACTGGTTCATGGTTGATGGCATTTAATGAACATGATGTAACATGCGTTTCGTCTCTCCTTGATAGCACCTAACTTTGCATCAGGCTTCAGAAAGAAAGCTGGGTAGAGGAATAATTTGTCATGAAGAATGGTGGTGCTGGTTTATTTGCAAATCTGTGTGTGATTAATTTCCACTTTTTTTCCAGGCTGGTTTTGAGGAGGAGGCCTGGGGGATTAGTCATGGCTACCACTGGAGAATACTCTCGTCCGTCAACAATTCCATGGAGAATCCAGACGAGAGCCCATCGTTCTTTATCGTTTTAATTCTTAGATCATTTTCAAGTTTCTGTAAATCTGTTTTTAAATAGCAACATATGCTTCTTTAGAGCATATGGAAACTATTGCATTTGCAATTGTGAGAGAGCTGATTTTTAAAAAGTTATTAAAAGCAAGCTGACAGAGCTGATCCGGTCCCAACCTCCTGTATTCAATGAAACCTCCTGTCTTTGTTTGGAAAATATTTTAAGCTCACTTTGAAGTATTTGTATTGGAAATGTTAAATCCGTCGTTGGGTGTAATGCAGCAGAGGACCAATTCTAAGCACTGCAAAGGCCAAACCAAGAAGTGATGAAAGGAGCTGGAATTACTCTAAAATATCAGATTTTGGGGTGAACATGTTGGATTAGCAGCAGTTTGTTTCCAGGCAAAACTTAATGAAAACAAAAACTTGTTTTGAGCTGAATATGATTTTCTACTATTTAATAATTTGTATCTGAGATTCAGTAGAAACCATGTGGTAGTTATAATGTCCTTCGGTTGTTTTTGAATAGGTCAACTATCATAACCAAACACATAACCAATGTGTAAGTGTGCATGTCTAGGTGTGTTACACACGCCACATGTTGCAAATCTTAAGCACATTCATTATCTTTCAGCAATTGTCTTTTGCTTTAGCATCTAATCCGCAAAAATCAGGGTTTTCCAAGAACGTTGAAGCTTCCTTAGAAAGCTTCTGGAGAAATTACTCATGCTCAGATTCTGCTTAGCCTTTTTTAGTTCCTTACTAAACTCCATTGTATCACAAAAATTAGTGTGGAATCAGCTTGTCCATGCAGAAAACATGCATTTGGAATCAGCTTGCCCATGCTGACTGTCACAACTGAACCATCCCATGAACAAATATTTGGCTTACAAGAAAATCCCACAATCTAATAGATCACAAATAGACTAGTTCTAGTTTGGTGGGGAAGGAGGAGAGAAATCTACCTGGGGAGTCCTACCTTGTGAAGAATTTCAGGAATGGACAGCTTTTCAGAACATGGTATCCATGATTACTAGGATCATTGTTGTTTCCTCTGGTTTCAGCAGATAAGGTTGGTATAGTTAGTTTTGCAGGATGGGCTGATCTGGGAATCATACACATAGAAGAAAAAGAACTGGAAGTTTGTGGAAATTTGGAGCAGCACAGTGCATGACAGGTGCGTTGAAAGAAAAAACATCAGGTCCAGTCCAAGCCGGGAGTAAATAAAATGGAGGCTAAGATGCTGGAAATAACAATGGAGGCTGGCTGTTTGGAAAGAAGGTTGAATGATGAGGGCAACCACCAGCAGCATGTGGTTCTGGGACAATTGACCAACTGTCTTTATGGGGCTCTGAGATTTTGAAGTGGAAATGTTTCTGGGTTGTACAATGAGATGGGCTTTTGTGTTTTTTGCTAGTCTGAAGAGGGTGTAGGATTAATCCTATTATGTCCTAAAGGTCATGTTTCTATCCTTGGAGCTGAGTGGGAAATGTAGATTTTAGAAGTCTTTGTTTTTCTAATCCCATCAGCTGTGGAGGCTGAAGGCATTGTGCTTATGAATGGTGTGCCCCAAATTGCATTTCTAGAAGTTGGCCTGCTCAGTTTCTGCCTGGGGAAATGGGCTGTTTCTGCCTCCTCTAAGATTTTCCTCCATTATTCCTAAGATATGCAGATGATACCACTCTAATGGCAGAAAGTGAAGAGGAACTAAAGAGCCTCTTGATGCAGGTGAAGAAGGAGAGTGCAAAAGTTGGCTTGAAACTCAACATTAAGAAAACCAAAATCATGGCATCCAGCCCTCTCAGTTCCTGGCAAATAGATGGGGAAGAAATGGAGGTAATGACAGATTTTATTTTTCTGGGCTCAAAGATCACCTCAGATGGGGACTGCAGCCAAGAAATTAAAAGACGCTTGCTCCTGGGGAGGAAAGCTATGGCAAATCTAGACAGCATACTAAAAAGCAGAGACATCACCCTGCCAACAAAAGTGCGTATAGTCCAGGCCATGGTTTTCCCAGTTGCAATGTATGGCTGTGAAAGTTGGACCATAAGAAAGGCTGAGCGACAAAGAATGGAGGCCTTTGAACTATGGTGCTGGAGAAGACTCTTGCGAGTCCCTTGGACTGCAAGGCATTCAAACCGGTCAGTCCTAGAAGAGATCAACCCCGACTGCTCTTTAGAAGGCCACATCCTGAAGTTGAAACTCAAGTACTTTGGCCACCTAATGAAAACGAAGGACTCACTGGAGAAGAGCCTAATGCTGGGAAAGATTGAGGGCAATAGAAGAAAGGGACGATAGAGAATGAGATGGCTGGATGGAGTCACTGAAGCAGTAGGTGTGAACTTAAATGGACTCCAGAAGATGGTAGAGGACAGGAAGACCTGAAGGAACGTTGTCCATGAGGTCGCGATGGGTCGGACACGACTTTGCAATTAACAACAACAACAACAATTCCTTGGGAAATATAATATTCTGCATTTTTAAAAAATATCCCACCAAATATTTTCTCCTCTAGGAGGGTGGATGGGTACTGACTTTCTACAGGCAGGGTCAAGAAAGTGCATGATAGTTTTTCCAACAGAAGCTTTCTTCAATATCTCCAAGGACTGTTGAGCAGCAGCTTCCCAGGCAATCCCATTCTGCTTGCACGAAGGTTAATCAAAGGTGTCTGTGAAGCTGAGACGAATGTCAGGAGATACCACACATCTTTGGCCTTGTGAGGTGGTTGCCATGGGGAAAATGCAGTGGAACGGAAAGTCATTGGTCAGAACATGGCCTTGTGTGGCTAAGGTGCCCATCATTTGGGAAAGTGAGATGGCTGCTGGGCACTTGAAATGTGGAAGAGCAACAGCTGCATGAGGCTGGTAGAAG
Source organism: Crotalus tigris (assembly GCF_016545835.1). Lineage (NCBI taxonomy): Eukaryota > Metazoa > Chordata > Lepidosauria > Squamata > Viperidae > Crotalus > Crotalus tigris. Next base: position 2,399,903 of record NW_024097278.1, read on the forward strand.
TTCAGCTCCTTCAGCCAGGTAATGAGGTGAAAAATGGTTTCTTCAACTGAGGTTGGTGAGTATTGGTTTCATTTTGTGGCAGCAGAAGCACAAGAACAGCTTCTCCACCCTTGTTGTAATTTGGTTTGGAAACAAACTCACCTGTTTCAAGCCAAGGCTGAGCTGGTTTTCAGAATTCGTTAGTATAGTAACCTCCACTTCTGCAACCTTCAAACCAGAGAAGACCATGATAGTTTTGATAGTTTAATTTCTATTACATTTGGATTCCCTTTCCACACAGATCCAATTCTGTCTTGGATTTCAGGAGAGTAGTTTACATCTGATTGTTCCTTCTAGCACAGTGATGGCGAACCTATGGCACGGGTGCCAGAGGTGGCACTCAGAGCCCTCTCTGTGGGCACGTGCGCCGTCGCCCCAGTCGTAGGCCTTCAGCTGGGTTTTATAAAACCTTTTCGCTTTAGGCCTCCACTGCTGTGTGCAAAAAAAAAAAAAAAAAAAAAGGTTCAATCAATCAGTCAATTTCAACCTCGTGGGAAAAAAAAAGATCTTGCAAAGTTGGAATTGATTGATTGAACTTTTTAGTCCCACCCAGTCTGTCGTTACCACTGCAGCCGAGCCCACTTAATGGGCCACACCCACCCAATTGGCCACACCCACCCAATGGGCACACCCACCCGGCATCCAACGATAAGTGGGTTTTGGGTTGCAGTTTGGGCACTTGGTCTCTAAAAGGTTCGTCATCACTGTTCTAGCACAACAAGAGGGCTTATGGTAAATAGAGGTTGGACTCATGACAATATATTTCTTGTTTCTTGTTTTGATATTATGAATGTTGTTTACACTCTGGCTTTATTCTTTATGCTGATTTTGAGTGTTAGCTACACATAGCTCCTTGGTACGGATCGCAATAAAATAAAATATAAAATAAAATTGCCCCATCAGATGGAATCATCAATTCACTGAGGGGGAAAGTTGTTCCTGCAATAGTTCAATGGTTACTGAACTGATCTCAACATTTATATGGGTTTTTATATCTATAGAGTATTGTTCAGCCACAGTAAGTCGACCTATATCAAATTGCATGAATGTGATTGCAACTCATCTAAACTACAGTTTACCATCCTAAGTAACTTCAACCTCCAGAATTCTCATCAAGGGCCATTTTTGCTTGGAATTGCCATTCATACATGTCAAAAGTTCCTGTTTTGGGAAACAATGGTTTGAAATATACCTTATTGAAATAATAAGTCATCCAATTCCAATAATCGGGAAGTCTCTCAAAATCAGGGACAGTTAATCTGTACTTTAAGGATTCCCTAAGCACTCTGAGAGTTTTGCCTGTATAATTTCATCAACACAGTTGTGGAAGCAGAGTTGTTTAAGCCTACAAGATGAATCAAAACCAGTCCCACTTTTAAATTGACTTAACTGCCCCCCCCCCTCCCCAAAATGACCATAGGGTATTTTCAAATAATAATTCATTATAATTAACTAATGACAAACTCTCTTTGCACCTAGACAGGAACCATTTTGGCTAATCTTAAAAAGGGAGGAGAAGGGGCTCCAAGGCATTAACCAATCCAACTATTGAACCAATAAATTATTACTTTAGTACCCAGCTAATCAACTATTTGATACAATTGCTTGTTCTTTTTATAATAGTTGTCATGATTATTATTATTATGCCAAGAAACCCAGTTTGTCATTGAGGATCTTCTTGCTATAAATTTATTTCTGGGGAGTTAATTAAATTTAGATTCCCTGGGAAATGCATATTAAAAACATGTTTCTAAATGTGTTTTTCTACCAGCCCTTTGGATTGCAATAAATCTAAAGTCAGTATTTTATAAAAAGGGATTATAAACAGATTGCATTTAATCAAATTCAGATTGAAAGGCAGGTTTTGTCTGGAAGTGGTAATAGATACAGATGATTTTGGATCATAACTACTGTAATGTTGAGAAATATTAAAAAAAAAACAAAGTTGTATCCATATTGTATTATACAGCTGTTTGTGTTAGGGTTGTTGGCTGATGTTGGAACATCATGGTATAGAACAGTGGTTCTCAACTGGTCGTAAGTCAAGGACTACCCAACTGGTCATAAGTCAAGGACTTTCCCTGCCCGGGAGCACCACGCATACGTGGTGCTGCCCCCTGCGCCGGCCGAGGCGTAGCTGGCAAGCGGCAGAGACAGAGCAGGCCGACCACCGGCTGGGCCATCAGCTGGCCCAGCCCAAGGGAGGTAAGGCACCCGCCGGGCCCCATGTGTGCCATCAACCCTCCCTGCGCCCACCGGCTTCCCACCTCCCACCCCTGGCCCTCTTTTACTTACATTTTTGTAGTTGCTCAGCAGGATGGGGTGGAAACTTCCAGACAGCTCGCCTTCGCTGCAGACAACTTGCAGCACCGTTTGCAGAATGGGACTTTTGGTGGGCTCAGCAGGGCAGAGACAGCCTGGACAATTCCTATTGGCTTTTGAAAGCCAATAGAATTAGACTCTATTCAAGAGAGTCTATTCTATTGGCTTTCAAAAGCCAATAGAATAAAAGGGAGCAGCACAGCTAAGGAAAAGGGGAAAAAATGGCAGACTGCATTGTTTGACGACCCCCGTGAAATGGTCGTTCAACCCCAAATGGGGTCCCGACCCACAGGTTGAGAACCACTGGATTAGAAGCTACTTATGTTATAAATCATCCTTGTTGGCTTCACAATCTTTTTAACCTTATTGCACTGACCAGTTCTTTTTTTTAAAGCTACGTTCCTCGACCTCAGCAACTTTCAGATGTATGGACTTCAACTCCCAGAATTCCCCAGTCAGCATTTCCCATGGAACTCCAGATGAAGCACAACTTGTGATGTAATGTTGGGACATCCTTGGCCCCAAGTGTTTAGCAATTATATAATCCTGGGCTCAAGCTTTTATGCTCTATGTCAGACATGTCAAACTCCCGACATCACGTGACATCGCACAATGTATCGGAGCTTTTTCGCCATTGCCGGCAATGGGGTGGGCATGGTTTCCCGATGATGTGTCTGGCCCATGGGCTGGCAGTTTGACACCCCTGCTCTATGTTGAAGTGTTTTGAATAGAAAGTTGACCAGGAGCATGTAGGGGTAGATGGTTAAAAACAAGATCACAAGGAAAGTAGTACACATCAGCTTAACCTGATTGCTCACACTCCCTATCCCCTAGGGCAGGGGTAGGCAACCTTGGCTCTTTTATGACTCGTGGACTTCAATTCCCAGAATTCCTGAGCCAGTATGGCTCAGCTTGGAAACCTCTCCCTTTCCCCTCAGCATGGCTGGCTCAGGAATTCTGGGAGTTGAAGTCCACGAGTCATAAAAGAGCCAAGGTTGCCTACCCCTGCCCTAGAGTATCAATGAAACCAACCAGTTTGACCATAGTCAAGACTGACTATGAAATTTCAAGACAAAAGCTCAAATATATTCAGGAAAAAGGTAGAGAAATAAGAGACTTGAACTCATTGGTAGCCCCACATTGCAATGCACAAGGACATACATTCAATTTCACAGCTACTAAGATGGCTGAGCAGGTACAAAAATAGCCAAGGGAATAATTGAAGCCTGGGAAACAGGCCCCTTGTCAGTTGACAGGAGTGCTGATTTACCACCAGCTTATGAAATACTTAGGAGCTGAGAGATTGGCAGCACAAGGAAACAACAGCCAATTGCCAGCCTTCAACATAGCAATCATCCAATAGGAAGGCACCACATAAATACGAATCACAGAAAAGCCCAAAGTATGTAGTCCAGTAGAAAGACATTCCATGAGGATGGGCTCCAGCATGAGTCTAAAAGCACGGAAGAGTAAACCTCTGGTCCTAGGGACCAACCCAGATTCAATCTTGCAACATTATCCTGGGACATGTAGATTTGGCTTCATTTGTTAGAGAAATAAACTTCATCTCAAGTTTAGTGTATCTGATTTCAGCGGCCTGCATAGGCATATGTGTTCTAAGATGGCGGTGCCTGGATCGGCTGCAGCTGCATTGGCTCTCGAAGGTGAAGAGTTATGGGAGGGATATTAAGGGATATAGGCCACATGATCAGGAAGGTTTTAATGCAGTGGTTCTCAACCTTTTTAATGCCGCAACCCCCAACCGGTCGTAAGTCGAGGACTACTCAACCGGTCGTAAGTCGAGGACTACTCAACTGGTGCAGCACTGTTTGCAGAATGGGACTTTTGGCGGGCTCAGCAGGGCAGAGACAGCCTGGACAATTCCTATTGGCTTTTGAAAGCCAATAGAATTAGACTCTATTCAAGAGAGTCTATTCTATTGGCTTTCAAAAGCCAATAGAATAAAAGGGAGTAGCACAGCTAAGGAAAAGGGGAAAAAATGGCGGACTGCGTTGTTTGGCGACCCCCGTGAAATGGTCATTCGACCCCAAATGGGGTCCCGACCCACAGGTTGAGAACCACTGTTTTAATGTGTTTGAGCAATGGGGTGGAACTAAGATAACATACAACATACAACTGACAATCTTTGCTGGCATGGCGAGTTTCTAGCTGTTTCGGAACTGTTGGTGAGACCGTTAAAAGTCGTTGGTGCTGTTTGAAATTGTTCTGCCGGCAGCAAGGTCTGACTGCTGGCCCAGTGATGGATTCTATTGCAAATAAGGGCTGTTTCCAAAGGAGGCAGAGGAGGAGGAGAGGTCCTGGGGCTTATGGAGCAGAGGAACTGGATGAGGCTGTCAGCAGGCCCAGAGGATGGGAGAGAGGTTTTTGGAGGAGTTGGTGGCAGCGGCAGCAGCGGCAGCAGCGTTCTCCAGGGGCGAAAAGGAGTGAGGCTTCTTTAAGGAAAAGGTGGAAGAGACAAGATCAGAAAAAGAAAAGGAGGCGAGGTTGTCCTGCAGGAATACAAACTAATTTGAGGGATAATCCACATGGAGCTCCATTTCCATCTGTCCTGTTTGCCATCGTTCGCTCCCTAGAGACTAAAATGGAAGATCTGTAACTTGAGCTGGCCACAAACAAGGAGTGTATATCGGAGGTGGTGACCCTTTGAGAGCTGTATGTAACGAAATTTCATTTTGATGTATGCCGATTGGTGTACTTTCAAAATGACAATAAAATTATTATTATTATTATTATTATTATTATTATTATTATTATTATTACTACTACTACTACTACTACTACTACTACTACTACTACTACTACTATTATTATGGATCATCGCACAGTCAGCCAGATGTTCAGACTGGATTTGGCATTTTGTCTACCTATCGAGTCCTTACCCAGGACCTGGGATAGGCAGATGTGGATGTTTGATGGTACTATTATTATTATTATCGATCATCGCACAGTCAGCCAGATGTTCAGACTGGATTTGGCATTTTGTCTACCTATCGAGTCCTTACCCAGGACCTGGGATAGGCAGATGTGGATGTTTGATGGTATTACAGATATCGTCGCAGGATGGAAGCAGTTCCTAATAAGGCCGCCTTTTGCAATTGACTAATAGCGAATTTGTCAATGCCAATGGTGTTCAAGTGGTGCTCCAGTTGTTTTGGGATTGCGCCCAAGGAGCCTATTACTATTGGTACTACCCTTGCTTGCTTTTGCCACAGTCTTTCTATTTCTATTTGTAGGTCTTTGTATTTTGTTATCTTCTCCAGTTCTTTCTCTTCTATTCTGCTGTCTCCAGGCACTGCCACGTCCACTATCCAGACTTTTTTGTCTTTCTTATCGACAATTGTTAAGTCTGGGGTGTTATGTTGCAGGTGCTTGTCTGTTTGAATTCTGAAGTCCCAGAGCAGTTTAATTTTATCATTTTCTATGACTTTCTCTATTTTATGATCCCACCAGTTTTTGCTTACAGGCAAATGATATTTTTTGCAGATCTTCCAATGCACCATTGTTGCTACTTTGTCATGCCGCTGCTTGTAATCAGTCTGTGCAATCTTCTTGCAACAGCTTACCAAGTGGTCCACTGTTTCTTCAGCTTCTTTGCATAGGCGGCACTTACTGTCTGTTGCTGTCTTCTCAATTTTGACTTTGTATGCATTTGTCCTTAAGGCTTGGTCTTGTGCAGCCAGAATTAGTCCCTCGGTCTCTTTCTTCAATTTTCCTGCTCTTAGCCATTGCCAGGTTTTATTATTATCTGCTTTCCCAGCTATTTTTTTAATGTATTGGCCATGTAGTGCTTTGTCTTCCCATGCCTCTATTCTGTTCTTCATTTGGTCTTTCTTGTAGGCCAGTTTGGTCTCTCCAGTAGTTAGTAAGCCTTCCTGATATACTAATTTCAGTGCATCTTCATCATTGTTCTTCAGATATTCTTCCAAAGCCATTTTTTCTTCTTCAACCATCTGATGTACTTGTAGCATTCCACGCCCACTATTTGCCTTGGTAGATAAAGTCTATCAATGTCACTGCGTGGATGAAGGGCATGATTCATTGTCATTATTTTTCTGGTCTGCCTATCCATTGCTTTTAGTTCTGCTTGAGTCCAGTCCACTATTCCAGCTGTGTACCTAATGACTGGATTGCCCAGGTGTTGATTGCCTTTATGGTATTTCCTCCATTGAGTTTGGATTTTAAGATCTTCTTCACTCTCTTGATGTATTCACCTCTAATCTTTTTCTTGACTTCAGTGTGCTTGATGTTGTCAGCTTGAAGGATACCCAAGTATTTGTAGTATTCTTCCTCATCCAGACTCTTAATGTTATTTTCGTGGGGCATCTTGATTCCTTCAGTTTTCACTATTTTTCCTTGTTTGATAGTAAGTGTGACACATTTGTCCAAGCCAAACTCCATTACAATATCTTGGCTATATATACGGACAGTGTTGAGCAGCGATTCTATTTCAGATGATGTTTTTCCATACAGCTTCAGATCATCCATGTAAAGGAGGTGGGATAGTCTAGCAGATGTTTTTGATGTTTGATAACCATGTCCTGAGTTATTCAGTATTGTTGACAGAGGAAACAGTGCAATAACAAATAGTAATGGTGATAATGAATCTCCTTGAAATATTCCTCTCTTGATATTAACCTCTCCCAGCTTCTCACCATTGATCTGCAACTGTGTCTTCCATTGTGCCATCGATCTTTGCACAAATTTTCTGATGTTTCTACTGACTCCTGTTATTTCTAGGCACTTGATTATCCAATCATGTGGCAGAGAGTCAAATGCCTTTTTGTAGTCAATCCATGCCACATTCAGGTTGGTTTTCCTTCTCTTGCAGTTTTCCAAGATCTTTTTGTCTATTAGGAGTTGATCTTTTGTTCCTCTGCTATTGGGGCGGTTTCCTTTCTGCTCAGGTGGAAAGAGATTGTTTTCAACTAGATGCTGTTGTACTGCATCAGCTACCACACCAGTTAGTAATTTGAATGTTGTTGGTAAGCAGGTAATTGGCCTGTAGTTACCTGGTGTTGCCCCTTTTGCTGGATTTTTCATTATTAGGTAGGTTTTCCCAGTTGTTAGCCACTTTTCAATTTCTCCTCCTTGTAGTATATTGTTGAACTGCTTGGCAATGAGTGGGTGTATAACAGTTAGATGTTTCAACCAAAACCCATGCAGTTCATCTTCACCAGGTGCTGACCAATTTTTGATTTTCTTTGCTCTTTTTTCTACCATTTTTGTTGTTATTACTAGTTCTTTCATTTCAACTTCTGTTTTATTTGCATCCACCTCTTTTAACCAAGCTGCATCCTTGTTGTATTTCTTTGGGTTATCCCATATCTGCTTCCAGAATTGCACTGTTTCTTCCTTGTCAGGTACTGACTGATTCCTTGCAGTTTCTCCATTGATGGATTGGTAGAAACGTTTCTGATTGGATTGAAATTGGAGGTTCTGCCTATAGTTTGCAATTCGAGCTTCATATCTACTGATTTTCCTGGCTATAGCTGTTATTTGTTGCTTTATTATTTCCAGTGCTTCCTTGATCTTCCTTGTTTCTAAGTGGTATTTCTTGATTAGGTATTCTTTGGTCTTCTTGTTCTTCAGCTTCTTTTCTTTCATCTGTTCTAGCTTGCTTGCATGTGATCTTAACTTGCTGATCTTATTTTCTAGTCTAACCTTCCATTTTTCTGGTGCACTGTTTGTTTGTTTTTCTTTTTGTTGATTTTGCATCCCAGGTATTCTGTTATAACTGCAGCTGTGCTGTACATTAGTTGGTTTGTTTCTTGCAGTGAATTGGTGCTTATACTTGCTATTGCAGTATTTGCATCTTTTAATGCTTGTGCTAGCTGTTTCTTTGGAACAAGCTTCAATGCAGGCAGCCTTATTCTGTTGTTTTTGTGCTGTTCTAGATGCTCAATTATTCTTTGTTTCAATTCTTTTATTTCTTTAGTTAGAGGGTTTTGTTCTTCCTGAGGAAGAGGTGCCTGGTTTCCAAATGAGAACAGTTGTATATCTCTACTGGATTCTTTCACTGCCAACTCCCCCTGGTTTGCCTCTACATTCTGAATTACTTCTTGTAAGGCTTTGATTTCTTTGCCCTGGGTAAACCTTTGCAGTTCGTCCAATTCTGTTTCTGTAAATACTTTATTTCGTGTTATAAATCGGCGTTGATCTGCTAGTCTCTGTTCTGTTATTTCTGATTCTGGATGCTGTTCTTTCCAGAATTGGTGCATTCGTTTTAGATATCCTCGTCTTGTTGGACTTGATCTGTAGTAACAGATCATTATTTCTTTGTTTTCCATCACTGTGTATCTGCGACGGGTAAACACCTTTTCTTCCAGTAGTTCTGCATCTGCTGGCCCTGGTTGCTCAGCCAACAGTCCTGAGTCCTGTAACCCATTTTTCACCAGATATCCAGGAACTCCAATATCTAGTGCGGACCTTGTTAACCCGGGCGACGTCCGAGCCGGTATGGCATTCTGAAATTTACGTCTCACCATATTTTTATGGGAGAGACACTCTTTGTCTGACTCCTCTGATGAGACCTGTCCAGTATGGTTGAACCTCTGGCATAGCTCTCATCTTCCTCAGAGTACACAAGCCCCACAACCACGTCAAGGTAGTGCCTCACTGGGGGCCACGTCAAGGTAGTGCCTCACTGGGGGTTATTATTATTATTATTATTATTATTATTATTATTATATAGAAAGATAAATATAGACACAGAATTCAGCAATGGATTTATTTAGGTGAAACATTCTCTATTTGTGGTTCGGAAATTAACCAGAATTTGAGTGTGAAACCCTTGTGATTGATCTGGACAGGCAAAAATAGGTTGAATCTTTGGTTTTCCAGAAAAAATGTATTCCAAATGTAGCAGAGTAAATAGTACACTTGACATCATGTGTTTTGTAAACATGTTTATAGAACTGAACTTTTTAGCATTTGATCTGCTTTAGAAGGCTATTTAAAATGTTGATTTGGAAATTTACATGAGAGTCATATCTGATGTTTCACAGCACAGAGGGGGACCCACACTGCTGCAGAAATCTGGAGACCAGCTTCACGCCATTTAGGATTGTTTCCAGAATGGAGTGTGTGAACATACACCAAGGAGAATGTTGGGAGGTTCATTGTTACCATCCAGGATTGTTTACAAACAAATCTTCATGCACATTTCAAACGAAGTTCATGGTTGAAAACTGATTAAAAAACGTGGTCTGAATTGCTGAGAGGAATGAGCAAAACTGATTTCCAAAGTTATTTTTTTTAGGGGATAAACACTGTTGCCAATTGAAAGAGATTCTCATGTAATGTTAATTGGGTTAGTTAAGATATTGATACTGCATTAAGAAACAGAAATGATAGGATTTGCAATCCTGAAGTGATTGAATTTGTTTTTGACATATTCAGAAATCTCCTTCGGTGTCAGCAAGGGAAGTTTCTCTCTTTACCTCACATCCTGATGCTTGAAAAAAATAGACTTATATACTGCTTTATAGTGCAATGTGCTTACAGAGTTAACATATTGCCCATAACAATTTGAGTCCTCATTTTACTGACCTCAGAAAGTTGGAAAGCTGAGTCAACCTGGAGCCGGTCAGGATCGAACTGGTGGCAGTGGGCAGAATCAGCCTGCAATGCTGCATTCTAACCCCTGCCCTCCACGGCTCAGTTAAATCAATGATGTCACTACAGCAACATCACAGACCCCGTCCCTGCTGGAATGATGTTGATTATTTTAGCATTTCTGGACCCTAAAGTAGCAGATTCTAGTCTCAAGGAACAAAAGAAGGCAAGAGGGGAGAGTGACCTTCCCTCATGCCTCTTATAACATAGGAACAGCACGTTTGGAATGAGACAACTCACTGTAGCCAACTCGTTGCAACCAACTCACCACGAGTCGAGTAACTTGCCATGGGACAACTCTCCATGGGACAATTTCACAATTCAATTGAATTATTTAAAATAAATAAATTATTTTCATTTTTGACATTCACGTTTCATTTTGTCTCTCCTTTTGCACCGATGAATGAAGGGTGAATGACCTCAGCTGATCCACAGAGGACAGTAAATAAAACAGAGACATCATCCTGACAGATGTATAAAAGATTTTGGGGGAAATGGGTGTGTGTGTGTTTCGTGGTGGTAGGATGAATCAACTTCCCTGCACCACATTGAATAAATCCTGGGCTGCCATCCCTCTCTTTCAAATCTTGCAATGTAGGAGGAGAAAACTGAAGTCTGTTTTATTTTTTTGTTTTTTTCCAAATGAAAAATATTTATGTGTTTTGCTGACCTCATTTAATCGTTGCCTAAGTTACATTGCATGTAACCTATGTAATGATGAAGAATTGCATTGGGAGCATCGTTAAGTATCGTTGGCATGTTTAAACCATTAGTTCTCAGAAATGTGCAGAGATTTAGCGCTATAATGTCCAGCCCTTGGCTATGCTTGCTAGATCAGGGGTCCCCAACCTCCGGTCTGTGGACCAGTAATGGGCCACGGCATGCCAGAAACCGGTCCACACAAACAAGCAAAGCCCCATCCGTGGGATACAGGCAGCACACAAAACCATGCACCCTCTGGTCCGCATAAAAACCTCTCTCCACGAAACCGGTCCCTGGTGTCCAAAAGGTTGGGGACCTCTGCTTTAATGCTTCTATTCCACCCTTTCTTTGATATTAGTGTAATTTTTGTACCACACCAAGTTGTCCCGCAGCAAGTTGGACATGTCAAGTTGGCTGTGACGAGTTGGCTGTGGTGAATTGTCATAGACCTCAGCAAAGTATGAAGTATGACAATGTCAACAACTGCATTAGAATGAATGGCGACCCAGAATATCTTCCAGCTGTGAAGCCTGTTGAAAAAAAAAGCATTTTCCCACTGCTAATGACAGATGTTTCTGGTCTACTGAGCTGTATCTAGGAACCTCGGGTAGTAATATAAGAAAATATGAGAATCAAGGAGGAAAGCGATGTCCTTCTTTTCTTGTTCTGAGATACCCACATGGTTTCTGTTTCAGTGTGAGACATGATACAAATGTTAGGGTCGACGTATCTGCTTCGTGCTGTGATCTGAAATCTATATTTTAGCCCCATCACCCATGGTTAAATGCAGCAAGATTGCAAGGTGTACCCTATCCCTATTTTGACAATTATTGTCAGCTTCATTAGAGTTCTAGGGTTTCCTTTAATATTCTCAAATGTCTTATGATATTTGAGGCAACTTTTGCTGCCAAGCCTGCCTCATTGGTAGATTAAACTATACCTAAGCCACGGGTTTATATGGATTTTTCTTTGGGGGTTAAAAAGATTAAAACCTGATTTCATATGAAGGGGTTTTTATGATTATACTTCCAATCATGATGCACAGAGCCCCCTCTATGCTTACTTGTTCTTGTCTCCAGCATATTCCTGGCTGATTTACGTCTGATGTCCATGCAGTTTAATATTGTTTCTTTGAGGATCTCCATATAGGGCACGTAACCAAAATCAAATTACCGAGTTTTCCTCAGTAGTAAAATAATATTGAAATGTTCCACTCTCCTCTTCATGCTATGTCAGGCTGCCTGCTCTGCCTCATTAACAAATTTCAACTGTCTTCTGTCTTGTGGAAACTTCAGCCCCCGCTGTGTGAGCGAGAGGCAAGGCAATCAAGATGGTGGTGTGATTGGGCAATTGGCTGCCATCTTGATTTTGCATCTCACGTGCTGTCAAAGAAGAATTCATTTAATCAAAACCTGCTTATTCTGTACAGTATCTTTTTTAACTGAAAAAGAAAAAAACAACAGAAAGGATTATGTACCCTTATACTGTATGTTTGCAGATAATAATAATAATGATGATGATGATGATGATGATGATGATGATGATTGAAAGGATCTTGGAGGTCATTTAGTCCAACCCCCTGCTCAGGCAGGAAACCCTATACCATTTCAGACAAATGGCTGTCTAGTCTCTTCTTGAAAACTTCCAGTGTTGGAGCATTCACAACTTCTGGAGGCAGGTTGTTCCACTGATGAATTCTTCTAATTGTCAGGAAATTTCTCCTTAGTTCAGGGGTCTTCAAACTTGGCCCTTTTATGACTTGTGGACTTCAACTCCCAGAATTCCTCAGCCAGGCAAGCTGGCTGAGGAATTCTGGGAGTTGAAGTCCACAAGTCATAAAAGGGCCAAGTTTGAAGACCCCTGCCTTAGTTCTAGGTTGCTTCTCTCTTTGATTAGTTTCCATCTCTTGCTTTTTGTCCTGCCTTCAGGTGCTTTGGATAATAGCTTGATGCCCTCTTCTTTGTGTTGTTGCTCTGATGGTGTTAAAGCTGAGGAGTGCTTGGTGCTCTCTGACCTTCCTTGTTTTCTTGTAGACATTTCATTACCCAACTAGGTAACATCATCAGTACTAGAAAGGAGTGCAGTTTGCTCTCAGATAACATCTGGTGGATTGCCTGTCAGTATTGGGGGGAGGGGGTCTTAGAGATTCTTTGGTTTTGGCTGTTTACTAATAGTTCCTTGGCAGTTTCTTGATTGTTTAACTTGATTGTTGGTCTGATGTTAATCTTGGAGTTAATCTAATGTGGGTCTGATTGCTGATGGAAAGATGCTTGGGTCTTTTTGTTCTTTTTGACTATCCAATCAAGAAAGTATGACTTGGCAAAATAAATACATTCTGAGCCTCCTCTTAAGGAGCAGTAAAAGGAAGGCTTGGTTCAACTCTATTGGCAATTTATTCCATTATATGGCAAGACCACCGCAGATGGGGACAGCAGCCAAGAAATTAAAAGATGCTTGCTCCTGGGCAGGAAAGCTATGGCAAATGTAGACAGCATACAAAAAAGCAGAGACATCACCCTGCCAACAAAAGTGCATATAGTCAAGGCCATGGTTTTCCCAGTTGCAATGTATGGCTGCGAAAGTTGGACCATAAGAAAGGCTGAGTGCCAAATTGAGGCCTTCGAACTATGGTGCTGGAGAAGACTCCTGCGAGTCACCTGGACTGCAAGGCGATCAAACCGGTCAGTCCTAGAGGAGATCAACCCTGACTGCTCTTTAGAAAGCCAGATCCTGAAGTTGAAACTCAAGTACTTTGGCCACCTAATGAGAAGGAAGGACTCACTGGAGAAGAGCCTAATGCTGGAAAAGATTGGGGGCAATAGAAGAAGGGGATGACAGGGAATGAGGGGGCTGGATGGAGTCACTGAAGCAGTAGGCGTGAGCTTAAATGGACTCCAGAAGATGGCAGAGGACAGGAAGGCCTGGAGGAACATTGTCCATGGGGTTGCAATGGGTCAGACATGACTTCACAACTAACAACAATAACAATGGGCTCCACCAGAAAGAAAGTCACATTGATCACTGATTTCCAGTATCAATATAAGGGGACTAATGACACACAAGGAGAATGGTCATATAAATAGCTTGAGGCTAAATCTTGGTAGGTTCTGTAGATTATTGGAAGCATTTTAGATGGGACTAGAGCTTGTCAAAAGTGTTTACCCTAGTTGCCACTTTTAAAATGGTAATCCATAATTGCACATTTTGGAAGGAAGTCCTTCAAGAGAAGTACTTATTGCCTATTTGTTTTTCTTAGATATTACTACTTCTTTTTGAAAAAGAGAGAGGAAGAATCCGGTAACTATTTGGAGCATATCCAGCACCAAAGCTTCTCCCCACCCTTTTCATGTGGTTCTAGTTATCCAGCTGAAAATGCAAAATGATACAGCATTTCATATCTCACCGGGAAAAATGCAATCATTACTAATATTTCTCCCATAATCACATTTTCTTCTGATCTGGGTGTTTCTGAGATATTTGTGAAATTAGGTCACAACATGTTCCTCTGACATAAGTGTTCATGTTTTCATTATGAGTGATACTTAATAACTTAGTTCACTGGGAATACCGTGTAATTTATGGTGATTTGCCTCATGCACGTCTCAACAAAACTAACAGAGAATTTTCTAAACTGTGCCATGGTTCTTTATGGCTGTAATGCTAGAAGGGAACCACCCACCCATCAAATCTTTGAATAACACCTTTCAAAAAATGGTCCTCTGTGTTTTCACTTAGAAGGCAAGGGAGAGAGAGAGAGAGAGAAGAAAGAATCAGTACTTCCCTTTCTGAAGGTCTGAAGCCTTGATTGCAGCTATGTGAAGTATGCAACACTTCAAAACAGGTTCCAGGTTTGGTGACCCAAAGCTGAACCTCTCCGGTGGCTTTCAAGAGTACGTTGCTCATGTGTGCAAATTCTACAGGTTGAGATGCATACCTCTGCCTCCCTACTGGGTTGTTATTGGCATAAGGGTTCAAACTAACTGAAAGCAGATTGCGAGAGTCAATACTTGAATGAGTTATGGATTTCTACACAACAGGCCATTTTCCTTGGAACCATTATGTGAACACAGGTGCCTTTTGTTTGGCCAAGCTACATTTAACCCTGGTCCACAAGATGTAGGTTTTGTTGTTATTTTTTTTTTAATCTGAGCTGGCCTGGGTGGATTCAGTCAGTTTCCCCTCCTTCATCAGAGCAGGATTAGATACTTGTCATGTGTTCTTACATCTTCTTGGGCTACCTATTACCAGTCTTTGCTTCTAGTTGTTTCCACAGATGAATAAGACAGTTGGCTAAGGATGCAGGGCTCAAACAAGAAGCTAGAGAGATAAAGCTTTTCTCTTGCTTTATGAAATATTTGTAGAAAGATTATAAAGAGACAATGGTGTGTAGTGCTGAAGCTGCTGATGTAGAAGCTAGGAGATAGTAAGTTCTAGGCCTGCCTTCGGCATGAAAGCCAGCTATGTTGACTTTGGGCCAGCGATTACACCCACCAATTAATGAATAAAATAATACATGAATAATAAAACAATCACACCCAACAATCAAAAATGCATGGAGAATATAAAATGAAACAGCATAAGCGATCTTGAAACCTGCCGTGTGAAAGAACCAGCATCAGTGAAATAAGCTGAAAATAAATCACGCTAAGCATATGACAATGTGATTTTTAAAAAGGGGGCCCTGAATATTTACAGCACATGTCATTTTCAATGAGAATGTTCAATGTCAAGGGGAAAAAAAATCCTGGCATATAAGGATTCGACATGGTTTTTGTATGCTTCTATGTGTTCACCATTTTTTTTTAAAAAAACTATTTTGTTGGAGGAAATTGCTAGTATTAACTAAAATTATTTTACCCCTAACTTCTTTCTGCCTTTTGGGATTTAGAAAAATTTCAAAGAGAACATTTCCATAACCAACCATATATCGCCAGATATCCTGCGCAAAGTTTCATGAAGACAATAGACTTATACAAAGATGGTAGATCTGCTAGCTAGACAGTGTTTCTTGACCGCAAGGAATAAATGTTTAGTGCAATAAAATATCTTAGTTTGGTGGCTCTATGGAGTTATCTTTACAGCAATGTTTCTCATCCTGAATTCACTTGGAGGAAATGTTTAAAAGACATTGGTACCTTGATACTCAACTGCTTTGAAACTCACTGCATTTGATACTCAAAGCATTATGAACTGAAAATTTTGTCCCGGTAATCATCACTTGTTTGATACTCAACATAAAAGCTAGAACTTGTCACTGTCAGTATCTTGTGACTCAGTAAATTATTCCTCATGGGAAAAAAATTGTTTGGTACTCATTGTTTTAGGTACTCATTGTGCCTCCCAGAACCAATTAATAATGAATACTGAGGCGCTACTTTAATAATAATGGAATATAAGGAGTTAAGCAATCTATAATTCCTTGCATATCTGACTTCATTCTTGATTGCCTGACATGAAGAATTAAATGTCCACTGATATATATTGATAGTCTCATACTCATCTATATAATAATAATAATAATAATAATAATGACAAATGCATACAAAGTCAAAATTGAGAAGACAGCAACAGACAGTAAGTGCTGCCTATGCAAAGAAGCTGAAGAAACAGTGGACCACTTGGTAAGCTGTTGCAAGAAGATTGCACAGACTGATTACAAGCAGCGGCATGACAAAGTAGCAACAATGGTGCATTGGACGATCTGCAAAAAATATCATTTGCCTGTAAGCAAAAACTGGTGGGATCATAAAATACAGAAAGTCATAGAAAATGATAAAATTAAACTGCTCTGGGACTTCAGAATTCAAACAGACAAGCACCTGTAACATAACACCCCAGACTTAACAATTGTCGATAAGAAAGACAAAAAAGTCTGGATAGTGGACGTGGCAGTGCCTGGAGACAGCAGAATAGACGGGAAAGAACTGGAGAAGATAACAAAATACAAAGACCCACAAATAGAAATAGAAAGACTGTGGCAAAAGCAAGCAAGGGTAGTACCAATAGTCATAGGCTCCTTGGGTGCAATCCCAAAACAACTGGAGCACCACTTGAACACCATTGGCATTGACAAATTCTCTATTAGTCAATTGCAAAAGGCGGCCTTACTAGGAACTGCTTCCATCCTGCAACAATATCTGTAATACCATCAAACATCCACATCTGTCTATCCCAGGTCCTGGGTAAGGACTCGATAGGTAAACAAAATGCCAAATCCAGTCTGAACATCTGGCTGACTGTGCGATGATCCAAAATAATAATAATAATAATAATAATAATAATAATAATAATAATAATAATAATAATAAAAGAAGCTGAAGAAACAGTGGACCACTTGGTAAGCTGTTGCAAGAAGATTGCACAAACTGATTACAAGCAGCGGCATGACAAAGTAGCAACAATGGTGCATTGGAAGATCTGCCAAAAATATCATTTGCCTGTAAGCAAAAACTGGTGGAATCATAAAATAGAGAAAGTCATAGAAAATGATAAAATTAAACTGCTTTGGGACTTCAGAATTCAAACAGACAAGCACCTGCAACATAACACCCCAGACTTAACAATTGTCGATAAGACAGACAAAAAAGTCTGGATAGTGGACGTGGCAGTGCCTGGAGATAGCAGAATAGAAGAGAAAGAACTGGAGAAGATAACAAAATACAAAGACCTACAAATAGAAATAGAAAGACTGTGGCAAAAGCAAGCAAGGGTAGTACCAATAGTAATAGGCTCCTGGGTGCAATCCCAAAACAACTGGAGCACCACTTGAACACCATTGGCATTGACAAATTCGCTATTAGTCAATTGCAAAAGGCGGCCTTACTAGGAACTGCTTCCATCCTGCGACGATATCTGTAATACCATCAAACATCCACATCTGCCTATCCCAGGTCTGGGTAAGGACTCGATAGGTAGACAAAATGCCAAATCCAGTCTGAACATCTGGCTGACTGTGCGATGATCCATAATAATAATAATAATAATAATAGGGATCTTGGAGGTCATCTAGTCCTGCTCAAGCATGAAACCCTATACCATTTCAGACAAATGGCTGTCCAGTCTTTCCTTAAAAACTTCCAGTGTTGGAGCATTCACCACTTCTGGAGGCAGGTTGTTCCACTGGTTAATTGTTCTAATTGACAGGAAGTTTCTCCTCAGTTCTAGGTTGCTTCTCTCCTTGATTAGTCTCCATCTGTTGCTTCTTGTCCTGCCTTCAGGCACTTTGAAAAATAGCTTGACTCCCTCTTCTTTGTGGTAGCCCTGAGATATTGGAACACTGCTATCATGTACCCCCTGGTCCTTCTCTTCGTTAAACTAGATATACCCAATTCCAGCAACCGTTCCTTATATGTTTTAGGCTCCAGACCTCTAATCATCTTTGTTGCTCTTCTCTGTACTCTTTCTAGAGTCTCAATATCTTTTTTTACATCGTGGTGACCAAAACTGGATGCAGTATTCCAAGTGTGGCCTTACCAAGGCATTGTAAAGTGGTATTAATACTTCACATGATCTTGATTCTATCCCTTTGTTAATGCAGCCTAACACTGTGTTGGCTTTCCTCACTTCTGTATTTGAACTATTTGATGGTTATCTACACAGGAAACTCCACAATGAGTTCAAAAAGCCAAGGTGACAGTTGAAACATACAATCAGAGCCATGTTTAAAGAAAACAGAGAGGCGGGTGAGAATTCAACTAGATAGATGTAGCTGCTGCCATCTTGACTTCTTTGATCCCGCTTCCCATCTTGCAATGGGACACACAACCTCATGCAGTGGGGAAAAAAATATTTTACTTCTAAATCTTAAATAAGGTTTTTGTTCTGCTACCTTTCTCCTTTCTATTCATATCACCCAGCATGCTTCTGTTCCATTGTCCATACGAATTTTGACTGCTACTCTTGTGATTCAAAATCCAGATGCCAAGGAAAATAAAAAGGATAGTCCAAAAAAGTAGGGGAAATTATCATGATTTTTCTCTTTCAGTGGATATTTGAACAGAACCGAGTTTTTGTTTTTTAAAGAAACGGACACCTCAGGATGCTGTATTGCAGAAGTATATACTGAAATTTCATTTTCTGATCTCCCTGCCTAGAAATATATTTAAAAAGGAACTTTTTAAATGGATCATTTATTTTAAGGGCTTCTGCTCTGCTGTGCGTATTTAGGCAAGTTTCCATTGTAATCCTTTGCTGCTATTTAGCCGGGAATTACGGTGTCCGACAGTAACGGAAGCTTTGTAAATGGAGCTACCCAAACAGCAGGCAGGATTGTGCTCTTTCCTTTCTCTGTGTCCATTAATATTTCTCTTTGGAGCTGATACTCAAATGGTTTGCTTTTGGCCATTTCTCTTCACATTCATCTCCCTTACAATACTTCCATATGCACATTTAACCCAATTTAGATCACTTCTTCATATCTTTTCCCATCAAGATATTTGGCTCCGAAGTCATTCCTCTAGTAAGGGATGAAACTATGTTTGGAAGGAAGCAAATGAGGAATTCTTAGTCTTTTCATCGAGGCAGGCATCAAATGAATAGGCCCTTCTGTGCCTTGTGAATGGATGATCTCACCAAAGGCTTTTAAGGTGCCCTTGTCAAGTGTTTCGTTTTGAGTTAATATTATTTTGATTTATTTGCCAGTTTTCTTCCCATCAAACATTCCAGTTTGCTAGGTGTTTAAAATATAAAATGAAAAGCAATTGAAATGTGAGGCTGTGGTGAGTTAAGCATCTTGAGAAGCTAGAATGGAAGGAGTTAGTAGGGACTATCTGCAGAATGCTGTATTGGCCAAAAACTTGCTCTTTGCCATTGATATCTGCTTTTAACCCCCACTTTTATTAAGATTGTCTACATTTAGCAGAAATGGCTAAAATTTCTGCTTATTTAAAGGACCATTCACAAGAGAGATATTTTAACGTATGGAGAAGATGGATAGAATACGTTCAGAAGAAATATGGAACTACAAAGTTTCACTTATTCTATGAGTAATGATTTTGTTTATAAACTTATGATGTTAAAGTTTGAAGAGAGTTAAGGGTTTTTATGATTTTGTTCATTGTATAATTAGTAAACTTAAATAGATTATGCTTAATATGTTTGCATAATCCTGTATTTTGCTCTGGGAAGTCGGGGGGGGAGGGGGGTGGGGGAGGGGGGGAATGGATGGGTTGAAGTTTAAGTAGTTCAGATAAAGTAGAAATAGTCTTATAGTATATAATATTAATGTTTTAATTTTGAGAGAGGAACTGCTCGGGCATTTCCCCTGGACCGCATCAAGAGGGAGAAGAAGAAGGTGAGAAGTAAGTAGGAAGGTGGAGGTGAAGGAGGAGAGAGGGTGAGTGAAGAAAAAGAGGGAAAGAAGTAAGTTGGTTTGAGGTGGGATGCGGTTTGGGGGGAAATGGGCGGGCAAGACTGAATGTGGTGTGTATCAATTTGTTTTATTTTTTATCTGAAGTATTTGTAAGATTGTTATGTATTGTAAAATTGAAAATAAAATTTTTTACAAAAAAAAAAGATTGTCTATGATAACAGAATCTTGCAAGTCTACAGGATCCAATCTGGGTCAGTCACTGGGACCAACGATAACAAAATCTTGCAAGTCTGCTCAGTTCCTATACCTGCCATACCTCCTCCTCCTTCTCTTTCATGAATTAGGGTTGAGTCTCTTCCAAATGTGATCTTGTTCCGGACTGATTTAGGAAACAGCTCCTGCATATTTATCCTGATATTACAGCCTTGGGATTAAAACCTGTTGTTCAAAGCTGTTCCTAGCACATTCAGCAAATTCCAACTAAGTCTCTCATGTCTTCGTGTCTCCAACATCTGACCTCTGTTTCTTGGAAAGAAGTTTCCGTAAGGACCAGGTAGGAGATTCTAAGCTTGGATCTCATCCTCTGAAGTTGTAGCTCTCACATCGGTTCCCGGATAGAAAGATCTGGTACATGTAATCAGCAGAATCTTCTCAACTGCTTTGGGTCTGATTCCGAAAGCGAGAAGATGGGATGCTATGAATCTCTTGAAGCTTTTCCCCACAACTCTATGGAGATGAAAACGACGCAGCTGCATTTTGCACCCTGAGACATCATGAAACACCTTTTTGGAATCAAATCCAAAGCATCATAGAGTCCCAACTGGAACCAATTTGTACAGGTAATGGGGTAGGCAAATAGTTTTGAGGGAATACTCATCTTGCAAGCATTCATTTAGTGGAGTATCTGAAGTTACAACGGCACTGAAAAATGTGACTTATGACTGCTCCTTGCACTTATGACTGTAGCAGCATCGCCCATGAGCAAAACTAGGGTGCTTGGCAACCGGCATGTATTATGACCATTGCAGCATCCTGGGGTCATGGGATCCCCTTTGGCAAGTTTTCCAGCTGGCTTCTTTTTTTTATATATAACAAGTTTTTATTAGTTTTCCAGTTTTACATTTAAATATTTGGAAAGCAGCGTGGTGATTGGGTAATCAATAGAACAATAACAAAATCTTTAGTACATATCTCAGGTTACATCATCATCAAAAAAATTCCTTCTCTATTTCCTTTAACATTTGCTATATCATATTTAAACTAGTAAATTTCTAATTATAACAAGCTCAGTTAAAACATTTATCATTATATTTTTACTTATCCGTATCCATATCCTGTATTAAATGTTACCTAATTTTTAATTTTTAATTGCAATATTCCAATTTAACCTTTCATATCCATAGTGTTTAAATTTTGGGTAACCCAAATTTCCTTTATTTCAGTATATACAAATTGTAACATCTAAAATACACCTATTACTTACTTGGCTATATTCTTATTTTATTTCATAAACATT
Source organism: Crotalus tigris (assembly GCF_016545835.1). Taxonomy (NCBI): domain Eukaryota; kingdom Metazoa; phylum Chordata; class Lepidosauria; order Squamata; family Viperidae; genus Crotalus; species Crotalus tigris. The sequence goes on from NW_024097278.1 coordinate 2,421,427, forward strand.
TTCTATTTCTCATCCTGATACATCACTACTTACTAATAGAATATCCTTCATTGTCTCAAACTGGCTTCTGACAAGCAAAGTCAATTGGGAAAGCCAGATTTGCTTAAGAATCGCTGTGTGATTCACTGAACAACTGTAGTGATTTGCTTAACAACCTTACCAAACATTTTGAAAGATAAATCACTTGCTTAGCAAAAAATAAATAAATAAATATCTGGTCCCAGTTGTGATTTCAAATTGAGAGGTACTTATGCAGGTCTAATTATATCTATACAGATATACCCACACACGCTGTACACAAAATGAGAGAGATTGTAACATTCCTCCTGTCTTTATGACCATCAAAGTCATTATTTTTATTTTGCTGAAAATAATTGAAATGAGTGTTCATTGTGACCTCACGGTAGGCTATCCAGTCTCTTATTACATTTTTTTTTTAGTTTGAACTGTTATTTAATGATTTGCTTGGCACATAAAACCACTGAAAATCTCTAACAGCATCTGTCAGGATGTGATTTGATCCAAGCCGGCTACTTTTCAAGGTAAATGTGATGATAATCTGCTTTAAGTACAAATCTTTTACAGTTGTGAACAAGTCTTCCAACTTTCTAACCCATTCAAAATAGACTGTGACCATGGCAGGGGCAATGTGATTTTTTGTTGGTATCAAATTTTCATTTTTACTTCCACAGTTAATTTTTCAAATAAGATTCATGTGCTCTAATGTACCACATTTGGTATGCCTAATGTTACAGAGTTGTCCAATATATATAGTAATGTTGGCGAGAAGCTGAAATATTTTAGCTTCTGGCCAATAAAAAGAAAATCTGCCACTTAGGTCTAGCCTTGTCTGTTCAATCTGTGCTATTTTTTCCCCCTCTGATATGTTTATTGTTCTTGCTATTTAAGCATGCACATTATGTCATTAAACTTCAAATATAACCCAAGCAACATAAATACAGAATTTTCACTCATTTCAATGAATTAGCATATCAAAGTTATAGAAGCTTTTTCTGGGGGAGAGAAAAAGGATCAGACTAAAACTGAAATATCAAATTCTGTCTGTTGGGTTATTCTCTTCCCTAAAGTAAGATTGGTCTTGTGTGCTTTGGGATATGGAATGTACATATATGCTGTCAATCAGAAAAGAAAACATCACAAAGACTAGAAATAAGTGTTGGTCAAAAATATACTTTGCAGAACAATACATTTAACTTAAAAAAAAGTCGCAACATATATCTGATTCAGAAAACCAAATGTAGGATAAAAATCATAACTATTAAAGTCATGCTTGAATTATATGCCTGAAAAGTGAGGAGGAAAGCGAATATATATATATATATATATATATATATATATATATATATATATATATATATATATATATATATATATATATATATAGGTCTTTGGTTGTTCGGGTTTTCTCCCGCGTACAATTGGAAGTGTCTTGGCAACGTTTCGACGAAGTCACATTCGTCATCTTCAGGCTGGTGTTTTTAGCTTCTTGCTTTGAGCAGCAATGTGTGGTTTTAGCTGTTTCTTCCTTTTAACTGCCAGTGAGGGTATGAACTGATTGGATGGGAGCTTGGCTGTGTTCTGATTGGGTGGAGGTGTGTTCTGAATGGTTAGGGGCTTGGCTGTGCTCTGATTGGCTGGGGGAGTGTTCTGTTTGGTTGTGCTCAGGTTAGTCTGAGTTGCAGAGGGGTTTAAGATTTTGGGGTTAGGGAGTCGTTTGTCAATAAGGGCAGGTTTCCAAATGGCTGGTAGGCGGGAGGTATCATCTCGCTTGTTCATGCTGTGTGGGCGTTTTTCTATCTCGATGGCTTCTCTGATTATTCTGTTATTAAAATGTTCACTTTTGGCAATGGTTCTGGTATTTTTAAAGTCAATTTCATGTCCTGTGGCTTTAAGGTGTTGGACCAGGGAAGATGTTGTTCCTCTTTTTTGACTGAGTTCTTATGTTCTTCAATGCGTGCACTTATTCTTCTGTTGGTTTGTCCGATGTATGTGGTGGGACAAGTGGTGCATGGGATTTCGTATACTCCTTGATTTTCTAATTCAATTTTATCTTTGGGGTTTCTAAGGATGGTGGATATTTTTCTGTTTGTGCAGAATGCTGTTTTGATGTTGTGTTTATGAAGGATCTTACTGATTCTGTCTGTGGTGCCTTTTATGTATGGGAGGAGGGCTTTGCCGTTTTCTTGTTCTTTGTCTTGGATTTTGGTGGGGGTTTCTTTTTGGATTAGGTTTGTAATCTTATTTCTATGGAAATCCATTGGATGTTAGTACATTGGTGAGAGTGTGTAGTTCGGGTTTTAGGTGTTGTTCGTCAGCTAAGCGTTTTGTTCTGGAGATGAGTGTCTTGGCTACAGAGTTGATCTGTGCTGGGTGGTGGTGTGAGAGAGCGTGCAGATAGCGGTTTGTGTGTGTTTTCTTCTGGTAGATGGTGTGTCCTAGGGAGCCATTGGATTTCTTGTAGACTAAGACATCCAGGAAGGGAAGTTGGTTGTTAGCTTCTGTTTCCATGGTGAACTGTATTTTGGGGTGTAGGTTGAGGTGTGTGAGGAAGTTGTCCAGTTTTTCTTTCCCATGTGGCCAGATTATGAAGGTGTCGTCTACGTATCTGAGCCAGAGTTTGGGTTTGTGATCCGATTTTTCTAGAGCTTGGGTTTCAAAGTGTTCCATGTAGAGGTTGGCAATGACAGGTGAGAGGGGTGATCCCATGGGTGCTCCTTCTGTTTGTTTGTATTTTTGTCCATTATAGATGAAGTATGTGTTGGATAGGCAGTGGTTGGTCAGATCTAAGATGTGTTTGGGGGGGTTATATTTGTTTTGGATAGCTGTCAAGGCTTCTTTGATAGGCACTTGGGTGAAGAGGGATATGACATCGAAGCTCACTAGTAGGTCGCTGGGCTGTAAGTTTTGTTTCTTTATGATCTCTATAAACTGGAATGAGTTTTTTACGTGTGAGGTGATGGATTCTGCATAGGGCTGTAGTTGTTTGGCGAGAAATTTGGCTAGGTTTTGTAGAGGTGAGCCTATGGAGCTGACTATAGGTCTGAGTGGGGTTCCTTCTTTGTGTATCTTGGGGAGACCATAGAGTTTAGGGCATCTGGATGATTTCTCTCTGGGAATGATTCTTTGCTGGATCTCTTCGCTAATCGGGGAGGCTTTTATCTTGGTTAAAGATAAAAGCTTCTTGCTCAAAGCAAGAAGCTAAAAACACCAGCCTGAAGATGACGAATGTGACTTCGTCGAAACGTCGCCAAGACACTTCCAATTTTACGTGGGAGAAAACCCGAACAACCAAAGACCTACATACAAATACCCGCGAAAACCTCAGAAAACATTATATATATATATATATATATATATATATATATATATATATATATATATATATATATTGCATTTAAGATTCAAGTTTCTGGTTAAAACAGAAAAAAGTTAGGAAAATAAAATGTAATGGCAATTTCTGGTGAGTCTCAAGTAAGTGAGCTGGTGCTTTAATACCTTTCACTTGGCATTAATGCAAGTGTGAAAAGACAGAATATCCACACACTTGCCTCAAGAACTCTGAAACTGCAGGAAAGTGCAAGAACACACCTCACTTTGTGTGAGAGACTTTCTCGAAATGTTCTTTCTTATGAAAGAATGTCTTTGAAACATCTTTTGCTGAATGTGAACTAGAAAGAAAGAAAGAGTGAAAGAAAGAGTGAAAGAAAGAAAGAAAGAAAGAAAGAAAGAAAGAAAGAAAGAAAGAGAAAGAGAGAGGGAGGGAGGGAGGGAGGAAGGAAGGAAGGAAGGAAGGAAGGAAGGAAGGAAGGAAGGAAGGAAGGAAGGAAGGAAGGAAGAATCTAATGCTGGAAAAGGTGGAAGGAAAGAGAAGTAGAGAATGACCAGCACCAAGTTACAGTGGGGATGAGTGCACTATTGTAAGACCTGAAGACTAGATGAGGGATTGATCATCATGGAGAAAAATCAACCTATGTGGCCATTGAAAATTGATACTTACTTGATGACAAATAATCAATCAAACAAACACTTTCTAGCCAGAAAATAAGTGACATCTCCAAGAATCAGTTGACACTGGGGGCAAGCCATTTCTTATTCCAAGGTGCTTTGTGCACTGAGACTCCACCCTTATTCTTTTCTGGGTGGTGTCCCATTCTTTTATACAAGAAAAATCTTGAGAGAAGTAACTTTTCTCAGTACATTCACCGTGCAGGGACAGGTAAAGCTTTGCTTGGTTTGTGGAGTTTCTTCAAGTCCTGACAAATGCAAGAGAAGGATCTGCAAACCCTGATGTAGCCTTGTGGGCCAGATAATTCCTAGTCCTCCCACAATTCAACATCTGCACCAGCTCTTCAAAGGGAACAGATGTGCAGTTATTTTCAGATGAGAAGTGTAATAAGACATTGTGAAGTGGATGATGAATCAGATGCATTAGATACAGAGGAAGAGGCTGTTTCAGAAATAGCACTGAATTGGAGAGCTAAATGTGACAAAGCGCTTCCCTCTCTAGCTAGATTTCAGATTTTGGAAATCAAAATACAGCTGGGCAAACTTGACGCCTACCTTTGTCTGGCTCAACAACTGAAGAACTTGATTGCCTACAACACACCTCAGCAACTGCAGAGCCAAACCCAAAATGTCATGATTCTGGAAAAACAAAAAAAACATGCTTAGATCATGGAAATACCCTGGTATGAAAACAAGGCAACAGAAACCTTTATTTATTGTAGCTAGTCTAGTGAAAAGAAGGTGACAGGATAGCAGTCCATGTAGCAATATATAAGAGGCTGCCACAAAGAAGTGGGGGGGGGGTTTCAATCTATTCTCCAAAGCACCACCTGAAGGCAGGACAAGAAACAACGGATGGAAGCTAATCAAAGAGAACTAGAAATAAGTAGAAATTTCCTAAAAGTGAGAACAATTAACCGGTAGAACAGCTTGCCTCCAGAAGTTGTGGGTGCTCCATCACTGGAGGTTTTTAAGAAGTCCTTTGTCTGAAATGATATAGGATCTCCTGCTTGACCCAGGGGTTGGACTAGAAGACCTTTAAGGTCTCTTCCAACTTTGTTATTTTATGTTCTGTGTTTTAACCTTCATTCTTCTGGGTTCAGTTCTCATTGTTCCCAATCTGAGGATCTGCATCATTCCTTTGAAATATTAGAGTGGCATATGTCAGTCTCCCCCTTCTTCGTGCTGCATTGAAATTACATTTCAAGCCAAGTTTTTAACAAGTCATAAAGTTAGAAGCTCAAACCTTAAGTTGAAAGAAACCCGAACTCCATTCAAAATGGAAGATTGTCCTCTGCACAATAAAATTGGATTTGCTACATTATTTGTGCATTGGTTTATTATTTTTATTTGTATTGTCTAGATCCTGAGTGCTGTACCAGTCATAGGAATTTGGGCAGTTCATAGCAAAAGGTATGTAAAACAAGGTAATTTACAAGCCCGTAACTGACGGACACCCAGAACTGTGCGTTGCACCCAAAGCCTGTTGTAATAAAATGTCTCCTTCGTATTTTGCTTGAATTTGGTAACATCCTCTTCTTTTTATTTTCTAAAATTAAGAGCAGAAGCTTTACCGACACCATCATATTTCTGAAATACGTGCACCCCAACTGCTGTCATTATGGACCACACTTAGCATTATTTGAGCTTCTCCAGCATCGTTCTGTGTGGTCACTAAATTCTGTTAGACTATACAGTTTGTTCTAGCATTTAATTGAACTTATAAATCAGGTACTTAAATGAGTTTATTTTATTACTCTGACAGAAGGCAAAACTTGGACAGTTTTCTGCCATGATCTTCTTTCCAGGTCTTTCCTTGTTGTGTCTGATAGGCATCTGGTAGATATTAGGATCTTGTTGTTTTGCCAATCTGATTAAGGGAAGTGTTGACTTAGAGAAAGGGCAGTATTAGCTTAATAGATGAACATGGTATGCTTGCATGCAGTTCAACTCATGCCCAAATAAAGAAACTCTAATCGGTGCTGTAGGTTCAAAATCTGTCTTCTCTTTCTGTAGAGTTTATAGCAAGGGTTTGTCAATTTTTGTGGCTGCTGTAGAAGCATCTGTCTTCTGAAAGCCATGGAGAATTCTTGATATTATTGTAAAATTGGGGACGTTTTCCTCCAATTTTCCTTGCTTTTTTTAAAAAAAACCAACAGGGATATACAGTATTTGCCTGCTGAAGGCTTAACAAATTTATATTAATATACATAATCATGGGACTGGAGAAATTTCGGACTCCACTCGCCAGCTCCACTGCTCTGTTTTGCAGGAGGTGCTAGGACTGCTATTATCTGAATCAGCAGAAACCAACATTCACAGAGGCAGCAGAGGTCACACACAAATATTGTAATTTTGCAGAAGATTCCTCCATATTTAGGAGGCAGGGGTATGAAAGTATTGCAGTGATGATCCAAAAACATTGCAATACTTGTCATTTTCCATCCATTTCAAGGTTTCCCCAAGTCTCCAGAGTAAATATGAAAGTCTATAAAAAGTCCAAGAAGCTTGTGGAATGTGCTGATGGCTTATAGTACATTTATTTATTCCATGTATTAGATCTGAAACACAGGGTTTCCAAAGTTCATCCTTTTCATGCAGCTGGATTTAGCCAGGTCCAAGTACAGTTCTATTATAATGATTTGCAACCTTTCAGAGATGCCATATATATCCAATTAAAGGAGAAGTAAATTGTATGATTCAATACGAGAGAGAGAGAGAGAGAGAGAGAGAGAGAGAGAGAGAGAGAAAGGAAAAAAGCTGTAGAACTCAACTACAGTCTAAAGAAGATCTTAGAACCACTATCCACTTATTTTTGTGTGTTTATAATCTGAAATAGAAGAGTCCATTTGTCATAGGAACCTGCATATATATTTCAGATATCTTGGGAAACCCCTGGTGGAGAATATATCCCTGTTTTCCACTTCATACTAAAGATCTTTGCATTGCTCATGAAAAATAATACAGTCACCTAGCCATTTCTGACCGTTGTTCCTTCCTTCCATTCACTCTCTTTTTACTCAACTCTTGAGGTGAGTAGGAAGGGCAGGGTAACTGTGTGAAGGCTTCAGGAGGAGGTACTACCACAAAGTGGAATGAAACGAGAGTGCCAGCCAATAAAAAGCCTCCTATCCCATAGCCCCATAAGAAGCACTACAATTTCCCCATCCTCTGGAGAAGAAACCAAGCCAACCTTAGGTGGGTCAACTCCTTGCAGCCTGCAAAAGTCCATAATGAAACTGGGATGCTCGGAGGCACCACCAACCACAAACTGGCACAGCCCAGGTTAGAGAAGGCCCAACCCACCAAGTTGAAATGAAGTCATGTCACCTCTTATTTTAGGAAATAGATGAATTACTTTTCCAAGCCCTGTTTGATGCCATCAAGGGGAACCCATTCATCATCTAGCCATGCATGTTTCATCTCTTGCTATAAACATAAGTTACAAAGCCCAAAATAAAGGATTGTAACAATCTTTCGGGTCCTTTTTTTCCAAGCAGGGAGGTGCCTATTTATTCTTTTAAAAACAATAATAGAGAAAGAAGGGAGACATATTATTATTTTGCTTCCGGTCTGGAGTAAGAGCTCTTGTGTTTGCAGCATGCTTGCATCAGGCAAATTGATTCATCTGATTACAGTTTTTTCTCTCCACCGAATTATTCAAGTGAAGTCCGGATGGCGTAAATGTGAGATTTTTGAGGGGAAGACAAAGCTAGGCAATGCTGCTGATTCATTTCTGCTTAAGTATCAATGCATTTATTTGCCTTTTCCCCCCTCTTTCTTTCTAAAGACCAGATTTTATAACCACGGTCTCACATAACTTCTCTTATTTGTTCTAGCATTAGGTCATCCCTGGAATGCGTGTGATAAAATAAATCCATTTAGAAGGACTCCTTGGAAAAACAATAGTCCAATGCTGTAGACAGCTGCCATTTTTTGGGCCTCAATCTCAGAGGTATCCAAGGTTGGAAGGTCTTCTTGGAATTTATTTTAGCCTTCGATGTTTGTCGGTCACGTTACCACATTTGCTAACTCTGCAGACCATATGGCAGTCAGGCTTCGGTGGATCTTCCCTTTTGAGCATCTGTGGCTTAATTGCAATCATATTAACCGATTTCCCTGTTTAATGTTGGTAATCTTTCACAATAAACAAAGCAGACCGATCATGTAACCCTTAAGAAAATGGAAGGCATAATGAGATTCCGGCAATTCAGCTCTTCCGCATCCATTTGCAAATTACGTCTTTAGAAATGTTAGGAGTGTAATACAGTAATGTTAGTAGAATTCCACTGTAACCCTTAATTCTCGGTGGAACGGCAAGGAATGAAAAATACAGCCTACAAACCAGGACTGTTCTTTGTGGTAAAATGGTAGAAATTGCTTACACAGTGGTGGAAGAACTGCGGATGGTGGCATCAAATCAAATTCCTTGAATTTAAACTATATTGATTTCATCGGGGCTAAGTGGAGCTAACTAGATGAGCAAACCTAACTCAAAGGATAGTTCAGCTGAAAGTTGTTAGGATGAGGTAGAAATTGGGCCTTCTATTTAATGGCTGTCCCTTGAAATTTGTCAGAAGATCCACCATCAAAGCTGCCCTGGTAGTCAAAATATGTCAACGAACAAGCCAAAACAAAAACAAAAACAAAAGATGGTTTGGTTAGTGGGCTGGAGAAGACAATTGTGAGTTATGCAACAGCCAAGTGTCCTCTAGATGAAGATCACACCCACAGTGGTAGGACATAATTAGTTCAGACTAGAAGTATTATTCTAACTAATTTACGGTACTCTGAATCTAATGAGAGATGCCACCCTTTTAATATTATCTGAACTTTTTCATGCCAGCTCTAAATGACTGCAGCTCAACTGAAGACAATTTCAGACAACCCAATGCCATCCCAAATGCACTGAAGGATTCATGGGTTAGCTGGATCTAAGTTTGTATCTAGTTCTTCCTTGTTGATAATGATACCAATTTTTTTAAAAAAAACTCTGATACATCCAAAGGTATAAACTGTTTAAACTTGAGCTTAATTAACACAAAACTGAATTAGTAAAATTGAATTATAATTAATTCCAAACTGGTTTTAGTTTTTTTTTTATATTTTATATTTAATTTAATTTTGCTTCTGTCTCATAGAACATTTCAATTCAGAAACAACCTTTGGAGAAAATTTTGGAACTATATTCAAGTCTCTGTTCCTGTGACTTTAGATTTAGACTTCAAAGCAAATTAGGCCCAGTTAATATCTGAAAGGGAAATTGAACAAAAATTCCATTAGTGGGAAGCAAACCCAGCATGTTTTTGTGATTTCATTGTCACGTCCATGGAGTCATCAGGAACTGAACTTGAATTACGGAAGACATTTTTAAACCATTTTGTTGTTTTAAAAAAAGAAAAGAATGGAGAATTTTCAGTATTAATCAATGAAAATGTAACTGAACTGAAACTTTTCAAATGAACTGATCATCTGTTAAGAGGAGCAATAAAATTCATACAAGAGCTAAACTCAAAAATAGTTGAAATATATCCAACATGAGCAACAGAGTGGATTCTCCCTGATTTAATTTGGGGCTGCATTTCATTCTGTCCAGGGGTATAAATATCTGGCAAGGCTGTGCTAAGCAGGAGAAATGGGGGGGGGGGAAATCAAGTTGAAAATTGTTTTGAAAAATGTACACAAGGAACTGAGGGGTCCATTTTAACTATTTTGGTCTCCCCAGATGCACAAAAATAAACCTATGGGTAGTTTACAATTTCTCTTTTAAAGAAATGAGAGTGTGGTTGTCATTGAAATTTCACTTGGTAATTTTTTTTTTTATCCAGTTTGCGAAAGTTAAAGAGCATCTTGAATTTACACTGCCCTAGAAAGTATTATTAGTAGAGTTAATATCTGTAAAGAAGTCTCAAAATAGGGATACTATTCATAGTAAGAATACAATTGACTCATGTCTGTCTTTATGATAGTGAAAATGTGTCACTGGAGAAAGACCATTTGGTGCAATAAATGGATTTATGAATAGCAACTGGGGCATATTTTGATGTGCAGAAAACAGTTTTAGGATTTCCCTCCATAGTTATAAAGTAAGCAAATTTATTTATTTACTTAGCTTATGGCAGAGATAAGCAAAGATATACCTGAAATCAAATATCTGTATTAAACCATTTTGAATTTTGAATAATATTAAAATAAATGAGACAACAAACATGATAAAATATTACATTGTAAGAGACCGCTAAGGAGAACTGTCGAAATGAAACCATGATGTCTGAATGCAGCATCTCTTTTCATTTTTTATTTAAATAAACAGGAAGATTTCAGGGCTGTCTTTACATTTTAAACTATAATGTGTGTTTTTATTAAGGACACTGGAAAAATGAAAAGCCAAAATGTGAACTGGCTTAGGTATATGACTCTGGTTCAAGATCTCCTTTCAGATTGTTCTGCAGAACACACCGTGTTGATTTTGGCTATAATAATTTCTGTGAAACAGTTAGGTTGAACAGAGAATTTTGCCCCCAAAATATACTCTATAGCAAATAAAAAAAACCTGAACAAAATGTTCATCATTATAATGGATAATTGAATACTCTATTTTGCAGGAAACTCTTAAACCAATGCACTGTGTTTCTACATAGTCTAGTTGAAATGTTAATATATAGTTAATATATATGATATGCTACACGCTAAATAAATGAATCCACATACAGTAGTCTGTATTTGCACCTTGCCAATGCAAACAAGGTTTCCTATTGTACGCGAGAGACAATGTGGAATAGCAATTAAGTAGCTGGAATGACTTTGGGGAGATCCAAGCCAAAATTTCCTTTCAAACGTGGAAGCTTGGTAAGTGACTTTGCTTAATAAGTTTATCTTCTCTTTCTCTCTCTCCCTCTCTCTCCAAATTACCAGGCAGAGTTGTTGGCAAAAATGGAGCAAGTAGCTCTTGGCTGATCAGAATTTATGTTCCATTTGCACAACAGTAGGAATGCATAATTCTAGGAACATCACAAAAGCTCTTTGAATGGACTTGCTTGGAAACATCCACATTATGTTTGAAAACTATTGCAGGATACCACTTAGAGCAGGGGTCTGCAAACTTGGCCCTTTTATGACGGGTGGACTTCAACTCCCAGAATTCCTCAGCCAGTGTGCCTGAAGTCCACAAGTCATAAAAGGGCCAAGTTTGAAGACCCCTGACATACAGCACCTATGAATCAAGTTTAGACTTCTCAGGATTCTATTTACATGAAAGCCTATGCGATTTCAGGGCAGTATCTCTAGCAGCTATTTCATCTGTACAGGCTCTTGCTAATTCTGAAAGGAATCATAAAAAACCTCTCCAATTCTAATGTTATATAAAATTGGATTCGAAACTAATGACCCACTGAGCAACGGGTGTCATGAGTGTGCATGACAGAAAGAAAGAGATATTTCCTAATTATCTCTGCAGATCAGCATGGTCTACAAAGTAGTTTTTTTGCTGTTTTGATTGGCATGGGGCCACAAATATCTGCAAAATAAATCTCAATAGCTGGCTTGTTTGAATTCAAGCCTGGAAAGTTTTCTCTTTCTTCCCCCTTTGCTTTTAAGCAAAAGCCGTTGTTTCAGATGCTTCTGAACCAAGGTTTAGCACTATTGCAGGATAGCATTGCAAACTAGCATTAAGCCCGTATCCCAAAGGAGTCTGACCTCATCTGGTAGTGCGATTCCCTTTGCCATGGCAAAATCTTACACGAAACCCAAAGTGAGTTTTGACAGATAGCTAAACCTGCCATTCTGGTCATAAACCCACATCGACCCCCTCCCCCCCTCAGCCCATTTGTAATGAGGATTAGTGGATGTCTTCTTGCTGGCTGATAATATTTATTTAGGGAGAAGGGGAAGAAAACTGGATGGATCCATCAATCAACCCCCAAATTTAATGTATTCCATGACAGAATTCTTTAGTATCTGTTGTCAACATCATGGTGAAGAAGGACAGGGATCATCAGTGAAAGAAGCAAACTTCTAAAGTGGTAAAATTTTCTATCAGCTCAGAGACTAGGAGATAGCTTTTTAACTCAATCTGAGGAACAACCTTAAGTAAAAACGGAGACTAAGAACAAGGATATGGTATAAAATATATATTCTTGTTCATTAAAGGGTCACATTCAGTATATGTTGAGATGCTAGAAAGAGTACAGAGAAGAGCAACAAAGATGACTAGGGGACTGGAGGCTAAAACATATAAGGAACGGTTGCTGGAATTGGGTATGTCTCGTTTAATGAAGAGAAGGACAAGGGGGGACATGATAGCAATGTTCCAATATCTCAGGGGCTGCCATAAAGAAGAGGGAGTCAAGCTATTCTCCAAAGCGCCTGAAGGCAGGACAAGAAGCAATGGATGGAAACTGATCAAGGAGAGAAGCAACCTAGAACTAAGGAGAAACTTCCTGTTAGAACAATTAACCAATGGAACCACCTGCCTCCAGAAGCGGTGAATGCGCCAACACTGGAAGTTTTTAAGAAGAGACTGGACAGCCATTTGTCTGAAATGATGTAGGGTTTCCTGCCTGAGCAGGGGGTTGGACTCAATGATCTCCAAGGTCCCTTCCAACATTATTATTATTATTATTATTATTAATCAATCATCGCACAGTCAGCCAGATGTTCAGACTGGATTTGGCATTTTGTCTACCTATCGAGTCCTTACCCAGGGCCTGGGATAGGCAGATGTAGATGTTTGATGGTATTACAGGTATCGTCGCAGGATGGAAGCAGTTCCTAATAAGGCCGCCTTTTGCAATTGACTAATAGCAAATTTGTCAATGCCAATGGTGTTCAAGTGGTGCTCCAGTTGTGTTGGGATTGCGCCCAAGGAGCCTATGACTATTGGTACTACCCTTGCTTGCTTTTGCCACAGTCTTTCTATTTCTATTTGTAGGTCTTTGTATTTTGTTATCTTCTCCAGTTCTTTCTCTTCTATTCTGCTATCTCCAGGCACTGCCACGTCCACTATCCAGACTTTTTTGTCTTTCTTATCGACAATTGTTAAGTCTGGGGTGTTATGTTGCAGGTGCTTGTCTGTTTGAATTCTGAAGTCCCAGAGCAGTTTAATTTTATCATTTTCTATGACTTTCTCTATTTTATGATCCCACCAGTTTTTGCTTACAGGCAAATGATATTTTTTGCAGATCTTCCAATGCACCATTGTTGCTACTTTGTCATGCCGCTGCTGGTAATCAGTTTGTGCAATCTTCTTGCAACAGCTTACCAAGTGGTCCACTGTTTCTTCAGCTTCTTTGCATAGGCGGCACTTACTGTCTGTTGCTGTCTTCTCAATTTTGACTTTGTATGCATTTGTCCTTAAGGCTTGGTCTTGTGCAGCCAGAATTAGTCCCTCGGTCTCTTTATTCAATTTTCCTGCTCTTAGCCCTTGCCAGGTTTTTATTTTATCTGCTTTCCCAGCTTATTTTTTCATGTATTGGACCATGTAGCTGGCCGAATACATGAAAAAAAATCATATTCAACCATCTGATGTACTTGTAGCATTCCACGCCCACCTATTTGCCGTGGTAGATAAAGTCTATCAATGTCACTGCGTGGATGAAGGGCATGATTCATTGTCATTATTTTTCTGGTCTGCCTATCCATTGCTTGTTAGTTCTGCTTGAGTCCAGTCCACTATTCCAGCTGTGTACCTAATGACTGGGATTGCCCAGGTGTTGATTGCCTTTATGGTATTTCCTCCATTGAGTTTGGATTTTAAGATCTTCTTCACTCTCTTGATGTATTCACCTCTAATCTTTTTCTTGACTTCAGTGTGCTTGATGTTGTCAGCTTGAAGGATACCCAAGTATTTGTAGTATTCTTCCTCATCCAGACTCTTAATGTTATTTTCGTGGGGCATCTTGATTCCTTCAGTTTTCACTATTTTTCCTTGTTTGATAGTAAGTGTGGCACATTTGTCCAAGCCAAACTCCATTACAATATCTTGGCTATATATACGGACAGTGTTGAGCAGCGATTCTATTTCAGATGATGTTTTTCCATACAGCTTCAGATCATCCATATAAAGGAGGTGGGATAGTCTGGCAGATGTTTTTGATGTTTGATAGCCATGTCCTGAGTTATTCAGTATTGTTGACAGAGGAAACAGTGCAATAACAAATAGTAATGGTGATAATGAATCTCCTTGAAATATTCCTCTCTTGATATTAACCTCTCCCAGCCTCTCACCATTGATCTGCAACTGTGTCTTCCATTGTGCCATCGATCTTTGCACAAATTTTCTGATGTTTCTACTGACTCCTGTTATTTCTAGGCACTTGATTATCCAGTCATGTGGCAGAGAGTTAAATGCCTTTTTGTAGTCAATCCATGCCACATTCAGGTTGGTCTTCCTTCTCTTGCAGTTTTCCAAGATCATTTTGTCTATTAGGAGTTGATCTTTTGTTCCTCTGCTATTGGGGCGGTTTCCTTTCTGCTCAGGTGGAAAGAGATTGTTTTCAACTAGATGCTGTTGCACTGCATCAGCTACTACACCAGTTAGTAATTTGAAAGTTGTTGGTAAGCAGGTAATTGGCCTGTAGTTACCTGGTGTTGCCCCTTTTGCTGGATTTTTCATTATTAGGTAGGTTTTCCCAGTTGTTAGCCACTTTTCAATTTCTCCTCCTTGTAGTATATTGTTGAACTGTTTGGCAATGAGTGGGTGTATAACAGTTAGATGTTTCAACCAAAACCCATGCAGTTCATCTTCACCTGGTGCTGACCAATTTTTGATTTTCCTTGCTCTTTTTTCTACCATTTTTGTTGTTATTACTAGTTCTTTCATTTCAACTTCTGTTTTATTTGCATCCACCTCTTTTAACCAAGCCGCATCCTTGTTGTATTTCTTTGGGTTATCCCATATCTGCTTCCAGAACTGCACTGTTTCTTCCTTGTCAGGTACTGACTGATTCCTTGCAGTTTCTCCATTGATGGATTGGTAGAAACGTTTCTGATTGGATTGAAATTGGAGGTTCTGCCTATAGTTTGCAATTCAAGCTTCATATCTACTGATTTTCCTGGCTATAGCTGTTATTTGTTGCTTTATTATTTCCAGTGCTTCCTTGATCTTCCTTGTTTCTAAGTGGTATTTCTTGATTAGGTATTCTTTGGTCTTCTTGTTCTTCAGCTTCTTTTCTTTCATCTGTTCTAGCTTGCTTGCATGTGATCTTAACTTGCTGATCTTATTTTCTAGTCTAACCTTCCATTTTTCTGGTGCACTGTTTGTTTTCTTTTTTGTTTGATTTTGCATCTGTATAAATGCAGCTGTGCTGTACATTAGTTGGTTTGTTTCTGCAGTGAATTGGTGCTTATACTTGATATTGCAGTATTTGCATCTTTTAATGCTTGTGCTAGCTGTTTCTTTGGAACAAGCTTCAATGCAGGTAGCCTTATTCTGTTGATTTTGTGCTGTTCTAGATGCTCAGTTATTTTTGTTTCAATTCTTTTATTTCTTTAGTTAGAGGGTTTTGTTCTTCCTGAGGAGAGGTGCCTGGTTTCCAAATGAGAACAGTTGTATATCTCTGCTGGATTCCTTCAGTGCCAACTCCCCCTGGTTTGCCTCTACATTCTGAATTACTTCTGGTAAGGCTTTGATTTCTTTGCCCTGGGTAAACCTTTGCAGTTCGTCCAATTCTGTTTCTGTGAATACTTTATTTCGTGTTATAAATCGGCGTTGATCTGCTAGTCTCTGTTCGGTTATTTCTGATTCTGGATGTTGTTCTTTCCAGAACTGGTGCATTCGTTTTAGATATCCTCGTCTTGTTGGACTTGATCTGTAGTAACAGATCATTATTTCTTTGTTTTCCATCACTGTGTATCTGCGACAGGTAAACACCTTTTCTTCCAGTAGTTCTGCAGCTGCTGGCCCTGGTTGCTCAGCCAACAGTCCTGAATCCTGTAACCCATTTTTCACCAGATATCCAGGAACTCCAATATCTAGTGCGGACCTTGTTAACCCGGGCGACGTCCGAGCCGGTATGGCATTTTGAAATTTACGTCTCACCATATTTTTTA